>NW_019212881.1:794596-955168 GCF_000938715.1 Lachancea lanzarotensis
CCCCCCCCCCCCCCCCCACCTTGATTCTTTAAAATCGAAGCATAAACACTCCCTTTGACGTAGGAATGGAAAGGCAGGCTCACTCTATCAAACAGCCCAGTGTCTGCACTTGTGAAGCCTTTCCACTTGCACCAAGAATCTTTTAAAGTTGGTGAAAAACAAAAGACAAGACTATAGACAAAAGACCAAAAAATTAGAAACATCGTCAATTTAAGATCATTCATTAGTTTTTGTTCATTAATAGTCCACTTACATGAGTCGCCAAGGCCTTTGACCTGCACTGCAGGTCTTTTCCAAAGGTGGTAAGATTTAGTATTAAGATTTGTTTGAAGTTCAATTAAAGCTCGGATTCAAGGCCGCACTAGTAGCGGAGAATAGTATATTCCCACCGGGGAAGGTTTTTGTTTCATTAGAGCAACCGTAGTGTGCAGAAAATGTTGCGTGTGTATGTGATTTGTGTATGATTGTGTTTCAGGGCTTCGCAAAATCTCGCCAAAAAGGTAAAAACATTTGAATAGAATAAACAGAGCGAGGCAATTTACCAAAACGCTCCTATAGTCCACGTCCCTGTGACTCACAACTAAAAATTTTGTGGTGGCGCATCATTGCCAGCTGACATCAATGCCTCTATGGATGTACCAGCAAAATCAGAATTTAGGTCGCCGTGGAAATCCGGTAAACCAGCCTCTAGTGCAGTGGGAGAAGAGCCGGGGCTCAAGGCGTCAAAACCTAGGTTCGTGAAAGCTGCCAAAGATCCCTTGGCGTCAAAGTCTCTTGTTGAAGAATTGGTTTCTGTCGTAACCATTGTGTCTGGTGTCACAGTGGAACCCATGGTATTGTCTCTTGTTGATGGTTGCGAGACAAGTGGAGCAGGGATCGTTTGTTCCGTAAAGTTACCGCCCTGTAAATCGAGCGGCTCTGTCATTATAGGTGTTCCGCCAGAATAACCCGACAAAAACATTCGGTTGATATCATCCATTGGAGCCACGGCTGAATTGAGCCTATTTCTTGAGTAGCTCGATCGATTGGGTTGATTCAAGGCCAATGTTGACGGTTTATCTTGAGGCCTGTTGTGAGTTGAATGGATTGGTATTGACGGGTTCACCGTTGATGCATGCCGCTGATTCTGCCCTGCAGACGAAAGCTGTCCATGCTCCATATATGGTTCACCGAAGTCCGTGAGTTTCGTAAAACTGCCCCCGCTGCGAATATCGTGACTGGTCGCCATTTTTAGATCGAGCATACCATATGGCTGATTGAGAATCGGGTCATCTGGGAGAGCGTTCAAATCCAAGAGTAATTGAGAGCTCTCATCTAGGTCTGCCGGGTGAAAATCTCCCAAGAAAGTGCTGGTAGAGTCACGCGGTAATGTTTCGACCGATCTCGAAGTACCCTGTAGGGACGTCGCAGCAGTGTTGTTATTACTAGTTCGCTGATGATTTCCAGGAAAAAAAACTCCATTTTCGGAAGAAATCAGATTGCCATGGGTAATGTCATCATTGAAATCTAGCTGGAAACTACCATTGCTAGAGTCGTTTGTAAAGTTTGAAACGGCTCGAGGGTTCAATTCGTCCAAGTCGTAATTGAAATCGCCATTGTTACCGAGCACTTGAGATGGATTAGCATCATCTGGACGCTGTGAGGAGACATTCTCATTACCAAAAATGTCAAATTTGAAGTCCACTTTGGGAGAAGTTACTGCATCTTGAGCAACACTAATGTGAGGCATGTTCTTTGTGCCCGTAGCGTCACCAGTGACTTTGGATAGCTCTATCGCGTCCAAAGCCATGGAAGGGTCGCTCAGGTGACGCAGATGGGCCGTGGATCCACTCGTATTGGCCGCAAGCTTCGGTTTGCCAATTCTACCCGGAGCAGACTGCAGGTAAGATGCTGATGATCCAGTCACCAAACTATTCTTTCTTGATTGCGCAAGCGTTGTCTGGAGAACCGTTGAATCGAGTGTGTTCAGACCGGCAACGCTTTGAAGGACGGGTGACGCCGTTGAAGAAGCCCGGGCATCGGAGGGACTCATTAGTGGAGTGCTAGGGAAACCCGGTTCCACCTGGAGCACTTCCTGAATAGAAGAGTTTGAAGTCACGCTCGACTGCGAAGCGGCCCTAATACGACCAGACATGATGGAACCCCTACGTTTACGGGCCTCGACGCGCTGCGTACATTTCCCATCCAAAGCCTTGTTCTCCTTTTGCATTTTCTTGTGTTCTTTCGATTTGTTGGGATCGATGAAATATTGAGGCAGCAGAACAACGTTTCTGGTGGGCTCGTATTTGAGCGTACCATCTTTAAGAAAGCCTGGGTCTGAAAAACACTGGTAACTGTGGCCCTGTTCCTTGAGTTCTTGCACGCGTTTGTTGCAAGCGTTCATGATATCGCGGTTTTTCTTGGCAAACTCGGTGCACAATTGACCGTACTCGCGGATTGTGAGCCCTGTGATGACTTTGAAAACCCGGTGGAAATGCCAGGGTGTGATATTTACGAGATAGCCAAGTTCTCGGAACCCTATGAGCCCACCCCGCTTGAGAGCTAGAGCAGTGGCCTCTGCAGGTGATATTTTGGGGTCTGCGGGTGACTGATTGGAGCTGTCGCGCGAATCCTCGCGGCCGCTGAGCTCCGATAAAGACGTTGCCGATTCCCGATGTTCTGTGCTGTTGCTGTTGCTGTTGCTGTTGGATTCCACCTCAATCCCTGCGGACTTGTTAATGATCGCATACGCAATGTACGCGCACGCCAGTTCCACGCGTTTCACGTTTTCGTAGTCCAGCTCCGTGATGAGCCGGTTCTTGTAGTAAACGTGGCCGTCACGCGGCACATGCTTTGCTGAGTCCGGCACTGACGGGTTTAGCTGTTGCAGTTCGTCCGAAATGTTGGTCGGCAGAAAATACAATCGCGATTTGTTTTTCCGCATCGATGTTCCGGTGAACGCGATGTAGCGTTCTCGCAGCTCGCCATAGTCCTGAGCGGGTACTTCGTAGCACAGCTGCGGTTTGAAAGAGATCGCATCGTTCACGTTTGACAGCACGAAATTCGTGAGATCCAATGCCACTTCCTTGATGGGCATGGTGTCTGGGTGCGAAATATGAGGGTGTCTGGGTGGGTGTCGGCTTTAGTCCTTTCGTCCTTGTTTCCGCGACTTCCGCTTTTGTGGCTGGATATACGCTTCCCCTTTTTAACTATTCGTCAAGAATGAGCAATGTGTAGACGTGCAGAGTGATATGGGTATCCTTTTTCTGTCTCTGTCTCTCTTCTTCCGTTGACAAGCGTGTGGGTGAGTAACCTTCCCTCGAAAATGGTCACTAGCGGCACAACCCCAAAGCTGTGAATGAAAAGAACAGAACGAACCTCCAATATCTTTGCGGTAAGCAGGAGTTTATCTCTATGAACGGCGGCAGTCCCACTTTTTTTTAAAAAAATCGAACGTCGTGCAGTCTGGTCTCACAAGCGTCTTTAGATTCTGAGATCTCTCGTACTTCTTCACCACGGGAAAATGGCTTATTTGTGATCCTCACTTTCTTCTTTGCCGAACAAAACCCTGCTAATGGTAGGTTAATCTCTCCATCGGTGTCCATTACGTCTTCGCCCAACAAAAATGTGTCTTGTATTTATATGAGCGCCAGAGCACGCCGGGTAACGCGCACGGATGAAAAACTTAATTGATGGGGAAAGAACACGCGCGCATAACATACGAAAGCGGAGAGAGACACCGGAAGCCGCCGTAAGTGCAAGGCGGGAGAGAAGAGAGAGGAGAAGAGACTAGGGAAGCTAGAAAGAAGCAGTAAACACTGTATATGTTGAAGGGTGTGGTAAAGAGATAGTAGTACCGTCCTGGTTGAGCTGGGGTCCGTTTTTTTCTCATGGATAATGAAAAAGTCAAGGTCACGTGATATGCACAGAACTCATTTATTACCTGTAAACAGATACCCGGCGATTGTCGTCGAAACTGATAGATGATAGTAGAAGAACTATGGGATACGGTAGAAAGTATAAGATAAAGTTCGGGTTCGGGTACAACTGTGTGCATCGTGCGCGCCAAAGGTGTAGAACGTAGTAGAAGTGGGAGCGTTTGATTAACACGGCAGTCGTAAAGCATTGCAAAAGTGGGCAGTAGTAGTCAGTTAATATTTGTAGAAGCTAGTGTCAGCTATCCCAGCTATCTTTCAGTTTGAATATGTTCACGTGATAGGCGTTAGCGATCTTTTTCGAGTTACATGCGCACCCGTTGCTTACGATCAGGAGCGCTCCGATTAGAATTTAAAATGGCCCTGGCCCTGTTGGACGTCGGATACCCGGATACCCGGATACTCTCGATGATGGATATTCCGATCTTCGTGCGTTGCTGCTTGACGCAAATTTTAGAGCTTTCTTTGATTTGTCGTAACGAACCACACATGCATAGGGGAAAGGGGTTTGACGAAAATCTCGTACTTACGAAAAGTCCGAGAGAGCATGTGCTCTTGCTAACCCATTGTGTTGCACTCCCAACACCAGTTTTCATCATAAGGGCCTTGTTGGCGCAATCGGTAGCGCGTATGACTCTTAATCATAAGGTTAGGGGTTCGAGCCCCCTACAGGGCTTAATTTTTGATTTTACACAGAATACTGCGTGTGCCTATAGTACTTGTTCGATTGAATTTTTCAGATCCGAACAATGGGCGGCCTCCGCGTTTCTTTTTCTGTGCCTCGAGGCACGTCATCATGCATGATCATGTAATCGTGCGTCATGCATTTCCAGCGCGTCATTGATTACATAATACTGTTAGCGTAAATTCCCAAGCAAATGCGTAAGCAAGTGTAAGCACATGTAAGCAAGCGTCGTTGGTCGTTGTCCAACCGTCAAGGTGCTGTGGTGCCCGAAAGTACCTAGTTGGTACGCCTCTGTTCGGCCACTGTTGCACTCGACGGTTAAGCATTTTCCAAGGTTAAAGAAACCATTTGCCATTGTGCGATCTCTTCAACGGTAAGTTGTTACCTGTGGCTATCAGGATGATGTGCATCGACGTGCATTTAGCTGGACATTCCGCATCGATGACTATGCAAACGATGAATGTGACAAGCACCATTGTTTGCGGTACAAAGGCACCCACCCTCTACATTTCAGATGACAGTCGCATTCTCTATCATCGGTCCTACTTGTTGGCAACGCAAACGGGTGAAGCACCGCTGGCAATCCTCAGAGCGTTTCGTAGATTAGCTCACGCACACGGTATTCTTCGTTGGCGTCATCCATCTCTTCCCAGTTCCCGACAATGTCATCTCTACCGCGTACCACGGCAGGAAGACTGCGTCCCCGCCCATGTCGTTTCCACACTTGCCGGGCCTCGTCATCAGTACCAAGATCACGGTATGTGAACGTGACCTGGTTAGCGGTCAAGATCTGGGCTAAGCGATTCGTGCGAGAAGGCATGAGATAACCACCACCGGCCAAAGACGTATACACGTAGACAGGCTCATCTTTGAGCAGCTCGCGAATTTCTTTTGTCGCTGCGGATTCTTGAGCGGCTGGTATGAAAGATGAAACTTGTGGAGCTTTAGACGGTTCGTCCTCTTGCATTTCCCGTAGCAGATCTTCAATTTCTGCCGTTACACGAGCCACAGTTGCCTTTGCCGCCGCAGATGCCTCATCAAGGTTGTCGTCCTCATTTGGCGGTGAACCTTGCAAAGCATCTTCTGCCGGCTCCTCAGCAGGTTGATCCGATCTTGTTCCCGCCAGATCTTTTAACGTCACAATAGATCCGTCCCCAGGTGACGAAAGAGAATTCTTGTAACCAGGATCAATCAGGGAAATCTCCCTAGTCCCCGGATGCAGATCACTGAGAGAAAAAAGAGAACCCGGAGCTTTACGGACATCTTCCGGTTCCTTTTCGTCGCCTTTGATGAAAGGTGGTGTTTCCTGCATTGTTTCCTGCAATGGCTCTTGTGAGTTCTCTTGACTCTGAGACAGGGGCAAAGCTTGTGCCTCGATGCTCAAATCATTCTGCTTTATGGAATCATCGTCTTCATCAACAGGAACCTCTGCGGGATGCTTGGGTTTAGATAGTTCTTCCAACGTAAAGAGACCCTGTTTCTGGGCTCTCGAGCTAGTCTCCTTTTCCGGTAGGGTGGCGTTTTCGGCAAGGTTTTTCAATGTGACGAGACCAGACCCTTGTGGGGACACCTGCGAGGCAACCTCTTCATTTTCAGGTTTAGGTGATGCCAATGACTGCGATGGAACTCCTGCCGGTAATTCAATTTTTTGAGATGAGCTTACTTCTACCGGAATGGCTTTCGTGTTCTCCGAAACATCCTTTTCTGCTTCGGACTGAGTCGAGAGCGTTTGTAACGCGTCCTTTTCAACAGTTGATGAGTTGGTCTTGCGCTGTGGAGATGGCGGGTTGGAGACGTTCGAGGCAATTTTTTCGGTAATAGGTGAATTAGTTCTATGCTGTGTAGGCGCTGAATCTAAGACATTGACGGCAGTTTTTTGATCTATGGGTGGGCTAGTTTCGTTGTGCTGGGTGGATGCCGAGTCCGAAACATTGACCACACTTTCTTCAGCAAAGGGTGAGCTAATTTCCTGCTGTAGAGTCGCTGTTTTGGAGACGTGGGGCGTAGTTACTTCATCAATCGGTGAACCATTTTCCTGCTGTGGAGAAGCTAGATTGGAGTTCTTGGTCGCATCTTTTTGTACATCAACCGCTTTCTTCGTGGACAATGGTTCGACTTGTGCACTATCATAATCATCAGTTTCTTCTGCCCGTAAATCAGCTATAATATTCAATGCACTTGCCTCATTTTTGTCTTCTTTCTTTGTGAGCGGGTCTTGACCAAGCTCCACTTGATGCCCTGTCGCAGCCGTATTCTTGTGTTCACCTTTCGGGACGGTAACTTCAATTTTATTGGCTTCAGAAAACGGAGTCTTATTGGATTCCACAGCCGATATGTCAATGAGTTCCGTAACCAGATTCTTATCGGTATCTTGATGCCCAATCTCAGTTTCGGAACCAGCAATTGACAAATTCTCGGCCTCGAGATTTCCATTCGCTCTCCGCTCGTTAAAGCTCTCCTCTTTTGCCGTATCTGGCTCTAGATTCTCAATGTTTGATTCGCTATACAAAAGAGTTTTACCAAAATCACCTTCACCGCTTGCTTCAATCCTAGCATCGTCAGGAGCACCGCTGTTCCCGATGAACGCTTCGATACCGTCCATTAGGTTGTCGAGCTCGTTGAGCGCCGGTCTTTTCGATTTCGAAGACATTGCGTGCTCTTGTACTCTCTAATCCACCACCTACAAGTTCACAGGTGCTTTACTCTCCTCTTTACTGGCAGCCTGCTGAAGCTCTGGAATGTATTGTTCATCACCTTCATCATTCAATAGGGCTCCTTGATCTTGTTCATCTTCGATTTCTTCCTCGATCACGTGAGACCCAGCACCTTCGAAATCTGGAGCGCCACGTGATGTCAGTTCGTGGTCAGCTACCACTGAAGACCTCATTGGATCGCGACTCAAAGAACGGGATAATGATCTCAGAAAGCCTCTAGAGGCTTCTTCTTTGCGAGCGGATCGTCCGGAACGTTCGCGTGGCGTTTCTTCGCTTTCGTAGCCGTTCGCACTTTGGTACGACACTCCGCCGGCTAAATGTGGACGGTGCGACCTATTCGTGATGAACTCCCCGTAAGAGTTACGGATTTTGTCATCGGTGTTGCTGTTGCTGGTTGAGCTGACATTGGCGTTGTGAAGCATGGCGCTGGAATTGTGGAGTGGATCGGTGGAGGTCACGAGGGACGAGCTGCGTGTCTGGGACGGCGATGTTAGCGATCCAGATGACGACGACGCAGTAGCTGTATTGCCTGAATGGCCTCCTTGCTGTCTCTTCTTCTTTTTCTTGAGCACGCTTTTTTGGAGATTTTCCTCGTCGCCCAGCTTGCCGTGCACCACGTTGTCCAGATCAACACTGTTGTCGTCTGTCAGCAAGGCGCCTTCGCGGTTTAGCTCATCCACGGTGGTGTAGGGACCTTGCAGCTTGTTCAGCTGTGTAGAGGAATGGATTTTCTCCAACAATTGCGACGAAGACCGAACTTCTGACACGCTACGGGACTTGTCATCGCAGAAATCCGGATTGTTGGAGTCATTGATACTTCTCACAGACACTCCCACAAGCGACGGGGTACTGGACTCTCTACTCAAGCCCATATTTGTCTTTTCACTGGTTTTCAAAAGCAGGGTTTGTTATACACGACGATGGACCCTTTTTGAAGCTAAAATCAGTGACAAAGGACTCAATTGAGACTGGTTTGCACACGAATAAATTTAGATAGAATATACTGCACCAGCAAAGTAGTGCACGCTATATAGAGCAGTCTAGTCCTGTCACTTGTGCGTTGGAAAGTCTCAGGGCCAGTGCGTGGTTTTTTTTTCGATGATAGCACTTACTTGATATAAGTTTATTTGAAGGTCCAATATACTCGTTATCAATCGTTTAACAGAGACAGGTGATAGAGATCAGGAGGAGTGATGTGACAAGAATTAAAGGCGGCTTGGCTGTCGTCATTCTGCTAACAAGCACTTAGTGGCTACAGAGAAGGATTTCCAAGCGCCAAAAAGAAGATTCCCCTGGTCTTGGTTAATTTTATGTACTGCTGGTAAAAATGCGCAAGCCCGGAATCGAACCGGGGGCCCAACGATGGCAACGTTGGATTTTACCACTAAACCACTTGCGCTGTTCTTAAAAGTGAACCTAGTTGAGTAGATACTGGTGCAAGCTATTATGCATGTGACACTTGAAATACACCTCAAAGGCCTCAGCAACTGAGACAATGAAAGATCCAGGGAAACGCTATTGGCTCGATACTCATCTGGGCCGTCTCGGGTCTTTCATTTGTTCCACCAAAGGTCTCACATTTGGTCCTGGCTTTATATGATGAATTCATCATGTTAATATTTCCATCGCATTTCATGACAATTAACCTGCAAGCTAAATTCATCTTACAAGTTATAACAAAAGACGTCACTACAAGGAACTTCTCAAGCTATTTGCTTTAATTTGGTGCACGCGATGTCTGCTAGTCTGTTGACCCCATTTTTGAACTCCAAGTGTATGCTCAGCAGAACGACCATGATCCCATCGATGTTGAGAATGGCGTCCACTCCTAGTACCAGGAATTCCAGCTGGTTTTCCAAGATTATCTACCCCTTTTCAAAGCCCAACCAGTCCATAACCGATTCTTATAAACCCTCCAGTGCCAATGGCAACCAGGCGTTCCTTCCGATCCGCAGCGACAATGAGCTGGAAGATACTTTAAGGGCGAACAATCGAACTCCGCTAATTTTGAACTTCACCGTGAGAGGTAACGCCCAGTGCAATGAGCTTACAGGCGCTTTGAACAGGATTGTGCTGCTGGAAACCGACAAAAAAGTGAATATCGCAGACGTCGAGACCGACTACATGGAGGTTCGAAACTCTATGCTCAGATATGGCGTGAAGCACGTACCGACGTTGGTCGCAGTGCGTAAGACCTTTCTAGTCGACTCGTACGTTGAAGATAACGGGAAACCGGTGAATTGGCTAGATTTGAAGAAGTGGATCGAAAAAAACGCCGATTAGAATTTCCCCGCAATGCGCTCCAAAGTAGAGGGTCTCGTGGTTAATAGTAAAAAACGTTGGGAGGATGTCCTGTTGCCAGTCAACCTTCAAGAAATCAATCACCTTTGGCCTCAAACGTTTACTCAAGTTGCATGCAGTTGTCAAAGCCGATTCTAACCTCGACAGCTCCGCCATCTAGTCATTTATCTATCCGAACATCTAGTCGCCTGGATGAATATTTTAAATTATAATAATAACCATATAAGATGATGGTAAAGGTCCGCTCGAAGCTTTGACCGATAACTTCGCAACCTTCATCCAGCCAGAATACCTATAATTTGTAAGCATTCAGGGCTCTTCGAAATGATTGAATTAATACCCCGCCACGGAGATACGCATTTCGCTAATATTCCATACGGTTATTATGCGTTGTGGATAAGTGCTGCATTTGTTGTATTCACTATTACAAGCCGATATGTTTTGAAAAGCAGAAACAGGTCTAGCAGTCCTTTCAGAAGTCTACTGGGAAGAAAATGGTATGACGTATCGCCTGCACTGGGTCTTCTGGCTCTGTATGTCCCATTGCTCGTCCCGTTTGTTAGGCATTACAACATTTCAGACCACGTGACTCTATATTTGAAGCGCTTAGGTAGACTAAGCTACGTGCTAGCGACCTTGAATCTATTCATCACGCTTCGACCCAACCTACTTCTCCCTAAGTTTGTGTATCTAGATCTTGTTCCTCTTCACAAATGGGTCTCGAGATCGATATTCCTCTTGGCACTTTTACACGGCGTTGGATTCTTGATATGGTGGGCAAAAGCTCCGGACGTCTCAATCGTTGACAAGAGCTTCAAAAATGTCTGGAATTTGCTAGGTGTGATTGTGTTGGGACTTGTTTCTTTGTTGGTCCTGGTTTCCCTAAAGTTCATGCGCAAATTTAGCTACCGCACTTTTTATCTTGTGCACTCAATTGCCTCTTGGTCATTTGTTTTCCTGATTGGCCTGCACGCAAGACCCGGGGTTTTTCTTCCTTACACATTGATCAATACAGGACTATTTGCCCTACACATCATATCGAAAACGGTGTTTGCTAGGACTGTCGAGATTTTTAACCCAGGCGATGAGAACAAAGAAGATCTCTCTAAACTCGTTCAAATCTCACTCCCACGACATGCTATGCCCGAGTCATTTACACCAGGATCTCATCTTCGAATCTCGTCTTATGGCCGGCTCAATCCTTTATATTACCTCCTACCGTCGCATCCATATACGGTCTCGTCTCTACCGGGCGACTCTAACGTGGATCTCATAATAAGAGAACATCCTAATGGGTTCCGCTTACAGACGGGAATTGGATACACCATTCAAAATCACTACGATTCTCTCTCGTCTAACTGTCTGAATAAAGCGACGCGAGTAGTACTGGTTTGCGGTGGTAGTGGCATTTCATATGGTCTTCCAATTTTCCGCTCTTTTGCTTCGGTAGAAAAGAGGGACCAGATACAGTATTTGAAGCTCATTTGGCTAGTAAGGGACAAAGACGACCTCTCAGCGCTCAAAAATCTTGACCTTGATGGTCACTTCGCTGAGTTTCACGTATTTATTACTTCGTCGCTGCCCAAGGACGATACTGATAATCATCCGACAGCAGGTGCACCAGCAAGCGAAACACTTTCTGTTGGCGGTACTGATGATCTTGAATTTGAGTTAGAAAGTCTGGCCGATGAGGTCAACCAAAATGGGGGTCTAAGACAGTCGAGCGACGTAAACTCAGTGTTGACTGGGTTTGCTTCCAATATTCATATGGGCAAAAGATTAGATTGGGCAACTGATCTAGCTCAGCTTGTGGAAGGCGATGCTTTAGATACTACTTGGCTCATAACTTGCGGTCCCAAAGGGCTTAACGACGCTGGAAAAGAATATGCCAACCAAAATATGATAAATTTGGCTTGCGAGACCTACGCATTGTAAACTGTCCGTATGAAGATTACTGTTTACGCGGAGCTTTTATGGCACGCTCGTCTTTCTCGTTTTGATTGAACTGTTTAATGCTCAGCAATGAACTGAGAACAAATAAAAAATGAATGGGCAACTAATATTCTTACACTGCCATTTTGGTATAGCCGCGTTAATTTGACCTTTGAGCGTTGGTAGATGAAAGAGTCTCCGAGGTCTGCCGCGACGTACAAGCCCCTATACAACATTTCGCCGGAACGTTATCAAAAAGACGTGAGCTCGAACTGAGCCCAAAAGTAGTATTTATAAAGCGTCGTTGTACTCTATCCCAGGTTTTTCACCACGGTGTCGAAAAATGCGTTTTTATTTTATACAAGATGATTGCATGACTGACTAGAGAGTTCAACCTCTATAACTGTTTGAATGAGGATAACTCGTATGCCGAATTGCGTAATACCACGATCACTGATTTTGTTGAAGACAATGAAAAAGTCCGACGCTGTGTGTTTATCTGTTTCCAAGTGAGTAAAAGCACTTTACGCGTTCCAAGCGCGCAAGTCAATTTCGTTGTCTGCCCTTCTGCTATTCCCAATTCGAAAAGCCAGCGTTGCTTGGCTGCAGATCAACAAGTCCATCGATTTCAGAGGTGTCAATGGGCAAGAAGTCAAGGGGTACCCCAAGGCTCCCGGTACTTCCTGTGTTGCTCTGTGTGTCGAAGCCCACTGCTTCAACTATAGAGGAAGGATTTATCAACAAGCCATTAAAGTTAGAATTCTGCATCAAAAAGTCCTCAAACTCTGGAGCGTAATCAGCAGATGATGAATTTTCCGACAAAGCCGTGGGTGAGAAATATATTGAGGACGCAGCTGGTACCGAATATCCTTGCTCTCTATTGGTTACTGGTTGATTACTGGTACTCATAGCATTGACTGGATTCTGTACCAGATGCGACTGCTCGCTAGTGAATGGGAATGGTGCCGGTGATCCAACGCGTGAGGCATTAAGACTCCCTAGCGATGGTGACAAAAGTCTGGAGCTCTCATTCTTTATAGGTGCTGTTGCTGGTGATCCCAGATGACTGTTACCGACGGAGAACTTTCTTCTTTTCGTATCAAGACTCCCCAGCGACGGAGATAAGAGTCCGGAGCTCTCAGTATTCATGATTGGCGCTGCAGGTGAACTCACACGACTGTTTTCCACAGAAAACTTTCTTCTTTTCGTATCTGAATCTCGAACATCTGACGTCCGCCTTAAGTCATTGCTCGTATATGTGATCGGTTGATATGCTGGAAAAAGAGGTGGCAGTTGTTGTCCAGGGCTTTCATATGAGTTCCGTACAGCAGATGTTGCCGCACTAGTTGTGGGCAAAAACCCTATTGCATCTTGGTAAACTGGACATCTCTTTATCTGGTCACCACCTGCAGACATGACAAGTGATGGCACGTTTCTGAAAAATCTTGACATCTTGGATACGCTTGACGACAAGTGTGGACTCTTAGAGTCAACCTCGGTAGGGTGGGATTTTCCAGAAGGTGTTTTCAAGAGACTGATGAAAAATCCAGTGGACTTCATCATGCGTTTAGCGTAGTAGAATTTAACGGACAGCTGCTTAGTCAATTTGTGAAATAGTGTCATCCGCATCATTAAAATTTCGGCCAGGTCATCACCCGCCTCCAAATCAATTTGCCTCGTGAGGTCACCACCATCGACTATATCGTCTTTCTTCTGTGGTGGAGTAGGCTTTTTATCAGTTTCGTCTTCGCTGCTTGTAGTAGCTCCACTATTCAAAATGGAGTTCTCATTCATACCGGTCAGAGGGCCACAGCGAGCACGTAGAATTAAGCAAACCATGAACTGAAGAGCTCTATGACCGACATCTAAGCAGTGCGGAGCCAACACGACCTCCATATGGTTGAAAATCGATCCACTCCCATTCTCTCCAGCATTTACATTTGTGAAAAAGAGAAGACAATTCCTGAACCCATCCATCGCATAGTTGAGAGCTTCCTGAGCGTACAGCTTCGCTAAAGGTCGTGTCCCAGGATCTGCGGCTACCTTGGGCTCATAGTAGGTGAACAGGATGTAATTGAGCAGATAAAGAAGCATCCGTAAAACGATATGCTTTGAAAAAAATAAGGCGCGTGTTGTCCTCTCATGTGGGAAAGTTCCCTTTTTATCCTTATCAGATTCGGACGAAGGAACTGGTGACAGCAACTCCTCCAATGGAGGGAGAGGATAAAACTCGTCCGACGATTGATCAACACTGCCCTCTGTGGTAAACAAAAGACCCTTATTGACAAGCTTAGTCAAGGCTTCGGTGACATTCCCATCCCCAAAGCACACACCTTTCAATATTTCGATCAGGGAGTCCAATTCGAACTTTCTTACCGTCTTTGCCATAGAAACATTCAAAATGTGGTTCAGCACGGCTGATATGCACAAGTCAATTTGAAAGAATAGAGTGTAATTCTTAACAACGACAAGCTCTTTGATGTCGCGGACGTAATCTATCTTGGAAGAACATGGGAGCTTCGTATCGCTGAAGTCTCTTAAATTACGCAACAAACGTGGAGAACCCAGAGACATCGATTGGTGAACGTCTAGAGACACTATCACATACCAGGTCTTACGCCACGTATGTTTGAGTCTCTCTGCATTGAAGACAGCCTCTTTGTTGAGCTTTCCACTCGTGGGCGCAGCGAGCTGGGGAAAGTTGTCCGGATCTCTATGGAGCCCACAGCTAAAGGCCATCTGAACTATGCTCGACAAGAGCATCTGGTGAGCTTCGTTATCTTGACTAGTGGAAGTGAAGGTATTCAGTTGAGTGTCGACAGTTTTCTCGGTGCAGCACATCAAATAAAGCTTGTAGAAAATGGCAAACTGCACAGTGGTCAAATTGACGTTGCTATTAGAAAAACTCGTAAGTTCATCGAGCCGGATTAGGTACTTTCGTACTAATCGAATCGCTTCTGCAGGAGTTTCAAACCTCATTAGGAACTCCTCTTCCCTTGATTGCGCTACGGTCGATGTTGATACCTTCGGTACAAACAGAGCGCCAGAGTGTGAACCGAGATTGACGTCACACGCATTTTGCGGTAACGATAGCCATGTCAGTCTGAGTATAATTATCAAAATGCCAAGACTGCAACAGTCAGAAGGCTTGGTCAACTGCAAGGTGATGTTTTCGTCTTTTACCTGTATGATCTGATTTGTTTGATGCTTAAAGCTCCGCTCGTCTAAGATAGGGATGACAGGGTATATATGCTTGAAAAATTTGTCAAGCATCGATGCAACGACCCTCTTCGGCGGCAGCAGCTTACATATCTCTGTGATTGCTTGCTCCTGGGTCTTATTGTCAGGGTTTAAACCTAGTCCAGCAGGTGGAGGCGGAGAATTGTCGTGAATCACTGGACATTTCGATGCTAGCTTGTCAAATGAGGGCAACGTAATTGGCTGGTGAATTGAAGCCGGAGAATCAGGCTTTGTCAGTCGTTTTGCTTGCATAGACTTGTGGGCTACTGGACAACCTGTCATCGGGACGTGAGCGGTAGGAACACTGTTTATAGCTGATTCGGGACCACGAGTACTTGCGGTCAACGCAGTACTTTCACTGGAGTCTTTCATCTTATCTTTCTGGGCTGACGCCAAAAAGGTTTGATGATTCACCGGACACTTACTTTCTTGACGAAGTGCAGAAACAGACATGCCAGTCACGGGACAGCTCGAAGATGGACGTTGGTGTACAACAGGGCATCTGCCCTTAACGTTAGAGGCACCGCCATTCGCTTTAGGGCCCACATTTTTGCCATTTTTTCTATTCGAGACCCATTCGGACATTTTCTCGCGCATCATGAAAATATGTCCCCACAAAAGCTTGAGATAGGGGTCTCCTTTCATAATTGCCAGCCAATGCGTAGCTCCCAGATGAACCGTACCGCTATTTTTCAGATGTAGCATATCGAACTGTCTTGTTAGGTCTAGCTCATCGCCGTCGTACTTGGTGCCGTCAACAAGCTTCGGCTCCTGACTGAAAATTTGTAGCGGTTCTTGTGGTGCTGTTATCTCTTCAACGGCTGCTGTTGTACTTTCGGGTGTTTGGCCGGGAGCAGCGTGCATTTTGGAAAGCATTTTCTCAAGAGCCTTGATCCTTTCTCGCAGTTGCTTGAGCTCTGCCTCTTTAGACAGCTCTTTTTCGGCTTCCTCAGCCCATGTCTGCTCCATGTAATGACACAGATGTGCCACACCTGTCTTGACGCATTGTGTGCAATGTGGCCTACTTTTGTCGCATTTTACCTTCCGTTTTCTGCATATGGTACAGCTCAGCGGTACTCTATTGCGATTTCTCTTGTTAACTTCTGCCATGGCTGGCTAAAGTAAGTACAGAAACGTGTCGTGTACTTAACGACTGTCTCTTTTCTTCTCTATTGACCACACAGTATATATGGTGGTAGCGTCTCTCCGTCCAGTTGAGTATTCAAATGAATAAACCTGATAAATCTGTTGGCTGCTACGCTGCTTCAAGGCTTCAATACTGGAAATAGACCAAATAGTGCTTTTTGAACCTTTTATTCTTATCCTTACACCCAGGTATACGTTGAAGTGCAACCTTCTAGCTTGAAAAATCCCAGAAGGAAACTGATCCCTCTGTTGTTTTGATCCCAAAGGAAAAGCTGGCGTATACTTATAGCACCACAGTTCCTCGAGTACTCAAATTTGGGGTGAGCGTAAACGCCAGGCCATGTCGTTTAATGTTCTTCTCCGTCGTTTGTTGGGTGAATTTATTGTCACCCGATCAAGCCATCGCTAATTCGAAAGGACAGTCGTATGTGATGAGGGCGGGTACCAGGATCTCAGTTCAAGAACTTGGTGAGCCGACTGCCTGTGTGTAGCTTGATGACCATGTTCCCTTTGATCATGACCGTTATGGAATGCTCGATGAAGTTCGTTCTGTATCAATTCCCAAGTTGTTTTATGAACCTCAGGTAGTGAGAAGGCTCACTAAGGAGTCTAAACGAGGGGAAAGAGACAGATTGTTGGCAAACTTTGTTGACCAATGGACCTTGGAGCCACCCAGAAAGGAATTTGAGCGCGTCATCTGCGAGTGTCTGTGAAGACTGTGATCTGTCATTATTTTCAAAATCTGCGAAACGGGATGGAAGTTTCTGTGAGTTTCGTCACTTCGAATTCGCGGAATGCAGGTACCCGTCCCAGAACATGAATTGAGCGATTGAAGAGCGAATTGAATATCTATGGAAGGTTGATACAGCATGTGAGCTTTCCAGATACGATGGATCTCCGAAGGTTGTCAGTCCCCGATCTGATATTTATGAAATAGTAATTTAATACTGTCACAAAATGACAGTTTATGAAGAAGTGATATGAGCTTACAATGAACTTCCTTCAGAAACCAGTAGGTCTCCGGGAGTGAGATTTCGCATTGGGAAAATCTGTATTGCCCAGGCGTGATACAGTGGACATCTCTCAAATTTGCAACCTTTTTCATGCCTTCTTACGCCTGCTTCACGTCTTTTTTATTGGCTATTCAGTAGCTGAGATGGCTTTTGAATGTTAGAAATGCGTCATGAAGTTCCACTCCAAAGTAATTCCATCAGTTTTCATCCAATTCCTCTTTCCAGAGCAACTACCCTTTTACATAGAACCGTTCATACCCGTGGTGGCGGATATCCAAATCCATCAGAGAAGAGGCCGTCACTTGATAAATTTGAAGTACGACGTGGGCTTGGAGAAACTGTCGTCATTAAGTTGACGCCACTTTCGAGTGATATAATGGTCGGTTACTTCATTTGGCCGCATATAATGCTAGGATCCCCGTTTTTCAAACTAAAAAACTGCAGCGTCCTTAGCCGTACATCTTCTTGATGATTGGGGGCACTTTTAAACTCCTCATAGCAGTTAGCGATGTCTTTTATCTCTTCTTGTTTTTTCAAAACGTTCGAGGATTTGGCAGTAGATATAATAAAATGTCACTCTATTTAGACTCTCTACATGGAAGGAAAAGGTAACTCTTCGATACCGACATCCAAGAGATCGGCAAGAACAACTAAGGAAGAGTAGGTAATGGTGCGTAGCCGAGAGCTAAGTCTAGACGAAGCTCACAACCTAATTGCCAGTCTCGAGAAACAGCTCGAGGAACTTGAGGCCACCAGTCATGATTACGAACAAGAACTCGAAGGATTTATTCAAAAACTGCAAACTGATCTGAATGATAAAGACGAGACCATTAAGAGTCTCAAACGAGGCGACGAGCACAAAGAGGCCCGGGAGCGTATCACAGCGTTGGAAATACAAACTGACGAATTGGAGGAAGAAAATCGAGTTTTACGAAGCCAGTTCAGAACCTTCAAGGGCGAAAATGACAGATTGATGGAACTAAACGTACTTCTAGAACACGAAGTAGCCGATCTTCGAAGCACATCACAATCAATTCGGCGTCGAGATAGCGACAACTGCTCTAAGACGTCTTTTGACCACGAAAACGAATCTCTGAGAATCTCACCGAAAAAGAAGCGACAAAGTAACCCAGTTGACTTTCTCAGAGTCAGAACGGATCAATCTTCACTACGATTATCGTCCTCTTATAATGCTGCGACAGACTTAAGGGCCACGCATGTAAGTACCGCGAAGGTAGTGGCGTCTACACGCCATAAATGAATATATAATGCTTTCGTGTACTATTTTGAATGGTCTACCTAATGCCTAATGAGAGCGCAGAAATTGATTTCTGAACCAAAAGGCGAAGTCGTAGAAAACCAACTGATTCCTCCTCTTTTCGTAGTCCCACCATGCCTTTACTTCTCTTATTATCCACGTAAACGACCAGCGATGGCAGGTAAGATTTATGTTCTGGCGTACCTCGCCATATACTGTCCGTGCACAATACTGAGTCATGATTAAAAACGTACGTTCCATGCTCAAAGGATTTTCCAAGCATTCATCCAAGTGTCGTGTCAAGTCATTGGTTTTCAAAATGAGTAACACAACCCCTGGAAGACGACAAAGGATCGTCATCAAGTCACCCAATAAAGAACCTTCAGTCATGGCCTTGGCCATTACCTTGATCTCTTCTTCGGATCTGGGCTTAAAAAGATCGGAGCTCTGCGCAGCATCGATGCTTCTACCCGTAATTGCAGCGGCAAAAAGTGGAAATTGTGCCTCCTCAATGTGAGCAAATCTGGTGGCATATTTTTTCATGTTACGCTCGTCCTTATCCAAAAGTGCGAGCCAGAACTTGGCATAATCTCGTCTCATCTCTGTTGTTGGGTGTCTGTACAAGCCATGATCATATAATATGATTTCGAAGTTATGATGGCCGCGAGGCCGATCGATGTGCCGGATAGCTAAGTTGCCACCATGGGGGTCACAATGGATACCTACGTTTGGGGTGAATATCATGTTGTTGAAAATGTGTGACAAACACGATGAAACTTCTGCACGAGAAATGTGATTCTGATCGAGGTAGGCCAAATCGTCAAGCCTGTGACCGCCAACGTACTCCATTATCAGGACACGTTTATTAGCACCCATTACCTTGGGAATGCGCAAGGCAGTTTCAGGTATATAGTCCGCAAAGTACTCTGCAGTCCGACGTGCATTGCCCGCCTCTTTGGTAAAGTCAAGCTCCACGTAGATCGAGTTTTGAAGTTCATCTGCCAGCCAACCCAGTGGGTACTCTGGGAAAACGACGTCAACGATATTGAAAACGGTTTGGGTCAGAAGTACATCTATGGGCACAAACTCTTTTAATGACGGGTGCTGGACTTTCACTGCGACCTTTTGACCATTTTCTCTGAGCCTCGCAATGTGGACTTGTGCTAGAGATGCAACGCCGATAGGCTGTGGATCAAATTCAATAAAAAGCTCATCCAAGCTCTGCTTCAAATCCTGCTTGAATAAGCCAGCTATTTCTTCTTGCGTTGACTGCGGGCATTTGTCCTGCAGTGGTATCATGGTTTCTGTCCATTCCGGGGGCAATAAATAGGTCATTGCACCGATGTGTTGGCCCAGCTTGATAAAAACACCACCATTTGCCTCCAGTGCGCGAAGGGTAATGTTGGCACACAGCAGATGACACTGATTGAGGGCCACACGACGATCGTCATCAGAGTTGAAATCGTGCTTTAAGACTCGCTGATAGTTGTAAAGACACCGAATTGTCGCTTGAGTGACTACTCCTACACGTCTGGATGTCATACCCACATGCTTGATCACATCCTGGGACGTCTCGTTGGTACTGACAAAAGCTGTCGTGAGAAGTCCTGCCGCCAGCAAAACCCTTTTTCTGGTGATAAGTCTTGGTTTGGCTGACTGAACTGAGGATCCGGAAGTAGCGTAGAGCCGTCGTACTGTGCTTCGAAAGGTCAAGCTGGAAAAGCCTGAATACATGGCTGTGTGTTAAGAAGCGGTGACCGGGCCAAGCTAGCACTGCAAATACGCGGTTAACGTCTGTAAGGAAGTGTATTCTTGAGAGGTTCGTAGGATATCTTGGGTAGATTGAATATCTAAACCAAAGCGTTAAATTATGAAAGATGACATAATCGAGTTAGTGAGATATTAATCACAATATACGAAACACATACAATAGTCTGAGCTAAATGATTTCCATAGTCAAAGAATACTATTATATTACTAGCACAACTACCATATTATCGCGTAGCCACAGGAGAAACTAAATTTGAGTGCTTTCTATTCGGGCCTGTATGCAAATTCGTGTAAATATATCACGTGACTCACTAATAGTTCCCATCTCTAACATTCGAACAAAGCTCACCGTCAAAAATTGGTCTTAAGAGTTGAGTCGAATGCTTGATTTTCTAGTATTGAGAGACGTGATTTTGAAAACTTGTTCGTCATCGTATCACATGGTTGATATCACTTTACCATGAAACTGACACTACGATTAAGATTGCTCAATAGTAGCCCTAACAGTTCGGACAGATACATATAAATGTCCAACTGGACCTTTACGATGAGTTTAAAAATGAAACCCCTCCACTAGTAGCCTTAAATATGTCGAGAACTTGGTTGTCGAACGTAGTACCGTGAGTCGTAGTTATCGATGCTATTGAACCTTTAATTGTACATATCAGTTGCTAACAAAAGACCATGGAGTTTTCGAACATTGCATCTAAGTCCGAGACCCAAATTTAGAATCAAGAATCGTTGTCATTGCGAAGATACTGCAATATCGTAAGAACGAAGAACGAGGAACAACGCTTCTTGAATGGCGTTTACAGTTTCAGTAACAAATATACGCTACTTAGCTCAGACGGTATATGACTTTGAATCAACAAGAACAAACGAAGAGCTCACGACCTAATTTTTTTACTTAATTCTTGGCAAAACTCATTGAACTATTTTTCATCTTCATCTTCAGCTGTGCCGGCATTCGGAGGGTTGGCCGCTCGTCGCTTGCTTCCCTTAAGTGCAACTAACATGCGCCTCTCTTTTGTTGTTTTCTGACTACAGGGCGGAACCTTTAATTTGTTGTTGAGGTCATTCTGTTCACGTTCAAATCCGCGAAAATTCCGTGGAATGGCTCTTTGTTAACTAAAGACTGCAACATCCGAGCTTAACAGTGACCACGCCGCAGAAGTTCTTGTCAACGAATCATAAAAGCCATGCAGACTTCTAAAGACTTTCCGAACACATTTCAGCCAAGAATAGTCCAACACTTCACGAATACCCAGCAGATTGTATATATCACGCACTATCTTTGATGACAAATGTTAACAAACCATTGAGTTTTTCGAGGTCCGTATATAAGAGGGGCCTGTGATACACTTGGTGTTCCCTCTGCCATTATAGAAGATCAAGCGAGATTCATTCATTATTCACCCAACTTTCTAGAAAAAAAACCAACAATGGCTGTCAAATTGGTATCTGGCGCTTTCCAGCTGTCGTTACTACCCGAAGGCGATCTCCCTACCTATCTTGACGTTTTGAAGAAGCATGGTATTCAGGAATTGGACACCGCCCGGATATACCCTAATAGCGAGGAATTTTTAGGTGCTCATGGCATTTCTAAGAGCTTCATAATTGACACTAAAGCGCGTGGATTCTCTCCAGGCTCGCTTTCGAAAGAGAGCATTACCAAATCCATTGAGGAATCGTTCGATCTTCTGAAGGTGGAAAGCGTCGAGATTTTCTACCTGCACTGTCCAGATCCGGACACACCACTGGAAGAAACTCTGAACACCATTGGTGCGTTGTACAAGGAGGGGAAATTCAAGAAGTTTGGCGTTTCCAATTTTCCTCCGGAGGACGTGCGCAAAATCTACAATTACAACAAGGAAAAGGGCTACGTCTTGCCTTCGGTTTACCAAGGCAACTACAACGCATTTTCCAGAAAAATCGAAAAGACTTTGTTCCCGGTTTTGGCAGAGCTCAAAATTTCGTTTTACGCCTACTCTCCAATTGCAGGTGGATTTCTAGCCAAGACCCCGCAACAAGTGGCAAATGGCGATGGTCGTTTTTCCTACGAAAGTTTTGCCGGAAAGATGTACAATAGCCTTTACAACAAACCCACTCTGATTAAAGGTTTAGAGCAGTGGAATGAGCTTGCAGAAAAGGTCGGTATCACCTCTGGGTCCTTGGCGTACCGTTGGATTGCCCACAACTCATATTTGAAGAGAGCATCCGGTGACGCTGTCATCATTGGAGCCAGAAACTCTGCTTCCATGGCTCAAAACATTGAGGCAATCGAGCAAGGTCCTTTGGAACCAGAGGTCGTTAAGGAAATTGATCAGATATGGGAGCTTATCGCGAATGAAGCGCCGCTTGACAACTACACTCAATTAAAAGCATAGACAAAGCTGGCTTTTTCTTTGTGGGTCGAATAAGTTAAGACGCAACTTTTTCATGGAAATATGAGCTGTTATACATGCAGAAGAGGGACCCGATGACATACCTGAATTAGCGCTAACGTGGTGAAATTAATTCTTGACTAGCTCCAGCAATTTCTGAGGGGTGATACCGAACTATTCTACCCATTGCACTTGAAGATTAAATCCAAGCACCTGCTGCTGTCAATAAACTGAGATGCTGTTTAGTAGTACTACGACGGTAATCGTCGAGTAAATTCCAACATACGTAATAATGATAATTAAGCCATAATTGAGCCTTTCAGTGTGCCACTGTGAGTAGCTCGTTTCCCACCAAGTAAGCAAATGGTAACCTTGATTACTTACCTATAGTTCTCAACTGCTGGCTAGCGCTTACTCGAGTAACTCGAGTCGTGCACGTGGTAAGTGATTTACCCGGCACGTGACCACTAGGGCTATTTTATCCATTGGAATTGAGTTAAAATAGAGCGTGTTGAGAGTTACCATACTCATCTAACTACCGAGAAGTGCTGATCTTGACTTTCTATCCAGAAGCCAAAATCTGCTGCTTGACAATGATGTACTCTGAGCTGGCCTCAACTTTATGTTTCCTAAATGCAAAATAAGAGGATCACTCGGGAACAGGAGGATATTCCACGGGCAACTGATGGTTCTTGTTGCTGGCTTCTGAGTTCCTGTAAGAGAGGAAAGTGTTCCAGAAAATGGCAAGCACGTTCACTGCTAGCAGACGGTGCTGCACTGGGACTAGCGAAAAGTTGATAAGCTGAAATGCGGGCCAAACCGTCCAGTTGGTCTTTAAAATGTCCCACCACACTGCGCGGATTTTCTCGTCGGCATCTTTCAGCGATTGGCCCTCCATCAGCGTCAAGACGCCGAAATAGAAGGGAATGCACGATGGAGCGAAAACTAGCTGGTCTACTCCCACACGTAGAGCCAGGTTCGACCAGTGTTTGGCCGGTTTGTTGGCAAATTTAACCTTAGTGCTGAGGGTTTTGAACCATTTGTCGCCGATAAAGGAAAAAATCAGCGATCCGTATGTCACTGCACGCACCGTTCTCGCGATATCGTAACCAGCAGATGATTTTTCTCCGTTTGCATCAACAGCTTTAGCCTGGGAACTGGGGAAGCATATTTGTGCTAGGGCGTCCCCCAGACCAAAAAGAGAGCCCGTCATGATTGCATTGGTGGTTTTGGGGTTCTTCTTGAGCGAAGCGGCGTAAAAGTTGAGGAACGAAGACATTTTCAGCGTATGTTGCACTAAGCCTTCTGAGGACGATGAATCTTGAAATGAAAAGTTAGACTTTTTAGAAGCACGAACAACAACAAGCTTTGCAAGGAAGAAAGGTTACTGCTGCGAGTTATCTGGTCTCTTTTTATACACCAGCAGATAACTTTCAACTCGATACGGCCGTTC
Source organism: Lachancea lanzarotensis (assembly GCF_000938715.1). Classification (NCBI taxonomy): domain Eukaryota; kingdom Fungi; phylum Ascomycota; class Saccharomycetes; order Saccharomycetales; family Saccharomycetaceae; genus Lachancea; species Lachancea lanzarotensis. Next base: position 818,407 of record NW_019212881.1, read on the forward strand.
CGTTTACACTAGCTCAACATCGGTCTTCCTTTATCGTCGAGCGCACCACCTCACAGCAGGCGCAATTCAACGGGTCACCCGTCATAAGTGACTAACATGACTCGTGTGAATCATGCTCAAGAAGCATGTGTTCGCTCACGGAACGACAGAACAGAATGAAAGTGATGGAGCGCTCGGCGTGTGTTTTACAGGTTGGACTTCAAAAGACGACTGGAAACCAGATAGGTTACGATTGAAGTGAAACACTATGAATAGGAAGTCCAATACTGTGCGTACAAATTTGGCCAATTGCCCTGGTCCTTACAGGGCTGGATCGTGCAAACACGGCATCTCGATCAAAAGTTCTTTGGCTAGGCGACGCTTTGTGTCGCGATCAAGCGATGTTTGTGTCATTACTTGGGAATGGTATAAAAATATGTGCTTTTGGGCGATTTGTGCTCCGAGTTCATTGCTTCTACACTCTCACTTTTCTTTATCCATTTCTCTCCATCACCACAAGAATTCAGTACTTTGAAGCGTATCAGTTGTGCATTTCCAACTACCCGCTTTATCAGCCGAATTCTACAAAAACCGGCGTTCCATCAAAACTATCAGCTTTAAGCTATCAGATCAACTTCCAACCCACGAGGCTCCGAAGTCCCCAAAAGAACAGTACTGTTTCTTTCTTTACGTCACAAATACAAACATTGAACCAGTGCCCCCCTCCAGGCTTCACTTGGTTCAAATTTGTTTTTGAGATTAACTCCGCAGCTCAACTGCTAGTATTTGATTACTGTGCTTTCTTGTGTCGCAAGGAAACAAAAATCAAAGGTTATCCAAGAGCTCACTATTTGTTGACACTCTTAGGGACAATTAGACGATCGAACAAATACTCCAACCCTCGGAGTTTGACAATATTGAGTAACTTTCTTCCGTAAAGTTCTCAGGGCATCGCAAGGACAATTTTTGCATTATACTCTGCGTTCAGAGTACAAAAACCGCAAAGGTTTCAAGAAAGTCGCTTCAGGGAAAGGATCAAATTACATAGTGGCAGGATCCTTTACCTTTTCGAGTCGTTGCCAAGAAACTGTCATTAACTTTTTCTTTCTTACTTCAAGTGTCGTCGTCTGACTCCTACAGAAAGCTCTCATACAGCTTTCTTCTACGAGTTAATACTTCGAGACACTTTCGTCGATTCAAGTAGCTCTCAGAGCTCTTTCCAGGGACTTTAGTTCACGCAGACTCCTCAAAACCACAAAAGCCAAAAAACACACGAAAAACACAAAACCCAAAAAAAAAGAGACCAACCAGAGTTTGACTTTCGAGGACAAACGATAGTCACAAAATCTTGTTATTGAAGGTTTTGACACAAAACGACAGACGCGATCACAAAGTCACAAGAACCAAAAGCGACACACACACAAAAACTTTCACCGCTCAACAAGAGAATACACGACAAAGAATAGAGGGCTCAAAATTCTACGGCTGTTTGTCACCCTTCACATTTCTTGTGTTTCCCGCTTTGTGATATCTTCCGAAAACTAGTTAGCTCACGAGTAACTTGGTGAACGTTTTTATTTGAGACTAGCGGTCTTTTTCTCTTATCGAACCATTGCTCTATCCAAGTTCAATCGGCTTTCGAAATGTTTTTGGACTACTCAAGTCGCGACGAATTTGCCGACATCAACACCAGTTTTGCTGAAAAGTACATTGAAATTTTGTACATCGAGCGTTTAGAAGAGCCTGGGTTTCGCTTGGACTACCTCAAGTCCCGCGCTAAACATGTCTCGCAACTTCAAGATTTGCAAGTGAAAGATCTGGAAGGTAACTTGGGCTGGCTCAGCTACCTCCACGGAATCATTCTATCAAGGGAGCAAATGGAGGAGCGGATGCCTTCTTTACTCAAGTGTTCTACTCTTTACATGGTAGAGTTCAATCTCAAAGGATGCTCGCCCGAAGATGCGTTTTGTGACGAAGCAGAGGAAGGAGGCATGAAGGAGGGTCGGTTGAGGGAAGCAATCAGACACACCTACATGGATTTCTTGGAACCTTGCGAAAGAGTTATCGAGGCACTGCAGAATCATTTTGTTCTTTCGCGGCCTACCAAAATATGCTCATTCAGTCAGTTCGACTTTGTGCAAAAGCTTCTTTACCAAGAGCTCTATCCAACGTCTAGGGGTAGACACAAGACACACGCCGGACTTGTCATGATGCCTATTAAGTTCCCTGCATCTTTCAATTATGCTATCAGCGACAAGAGCTATGCACAGACTGACATCAAGGTTCAGTTTCACAAATGGACTGGACTCAAGACTGGTGGAAGCCTTTTCAGACTCAAAGGCAAAGACGTCCGTCCGTCCTTGGTCCCGAATAGAATAATTTCTGTTTGGAACAAAGGAAAACCGGAACAGATGTTCAAGCATTATTCGAAGCTGTTCGAATTGGGACAACTCAGCTTCACCGGACATGGCGGCGATGAGACGACGATCATCATGAAGGAGCTTGGATACAGATCAGAGAAGCGAAATGAAAAAGTGAGCCAGATCGGAACGACGTTACCGCCACGCTCCTCAACTGCGGTTGGTTCAGAAAAAGAAGAGCAGCGATCCGAATGCCGAGATAGTAGTGACCCTCCATCAGTCGTTGGAGAAAGGAAGGTCTCGTTTGCTGAAGGGAACACGCGCTCTAATGTCAAAGAGGAAGGTTCAAACTGCTCGAGAAGTTTGAACCCTGCTCCTGATGTTGGAGTCGTTGTTCACTGCACAGAAGATCCTTGCGAGTCCAACGCTAAATCCGTAGACTGCCCCGGGAATATGCCAACTCCAGCTGGAACTTCGGGAGCCGATCATTCGACTGTGTCGAGCGAGCGTGAGACCTCCGGTGCCAAATTCTGTGTGAATGTCGCGCCGGATGTTGAATCTGGTACCCAGAACGCGTCGGATTGCCCTTTTAATACTGTCGATTTGACCATGCCACCACCATTGAACAACCCCGAGACACTAGATGCAAATTTGTGTTTAGATGTCAAGCCGAACGTCGACCCTGGCCACAAAGTCAACGAGACATCAAACCCAGGTAAGCTTCAATGTCCCACTCCTCCACAGTTGATGAAAGAACAAAAAGACCTCGCTGGCACGTTCTGCGTAGGCCATGACACAGACGTTGAACCTGATGAAGGGTCTCTCGAGGTTTCGAATTCGTGCGTTGGTCCTATGAACGGTCTTGGGACTGCGACCTACGATCTCCCCGCAGTTATTGAGCCCAGACTTGTCTCCACAGTCCCAAGATCATGTTCGCGATCTCACGAGTTAGATGAATTGCGAGGTAATAAGCAAGTGGACCTTAATTTGAGAGCTGATTATAAAGTTCAGATCACTAGCGGAAGCGCTGCTCAAGACCACATCCGCATTTCTTCCGTCAACACAAGGAAATCAAGTGGCGGATCTTACCGCTCCCGCCAGGCTAATAAGCAAGTCATGATGATTGACGGAGTAGAACATGAACTCAATGAGATTGAGAGAGATATTTTCTTACTTCTGGAAACGCGAGGCACCGAGAAAGAGGCTACCAAAAAGCTATCGCCTTCCGTCAAGTGTGCTCCTGAAGAACGGGCTACAAAAGCGGGAACATTCACAGCTATACGAGATGAACAGCAACTCTTCAAGGGGACCAATGAATCTGTGGCAATTGGCACAGACGAGGCGTCAATAAGCATCAAAGATGGGGTACCAAAGCGAAAGCCTTTGCCCAAAATTGAAGCTTTGATGGTGCCAGACCTTTCGCCAGAAGAAGGTGAAGGTGATTGTGGTGAACTTGGATCAACCGCTGCAGCGTTACCAGATGGATTTGAAACTCAGGAAGAGTTCTCGAACCAGGATCCGCAGCACCTTCCCCAAAGCCATGTCATGCAATACTACTACCCCTCTGAAAATCGCCCTTTGCCGTCTAGCTTCTCTCCAGCACAACAGGAAGCTGATGAGTATAGGAAGCGAGGTTCTCCAGGTCAGTCATTAGCTAGTTCTGACTCGAATGCCTCCTCGAGTTCAGATAAAAATTCGAACGTGAAGAAAGAGTATCCGGATGGTATTGCTATGGCTAAAGTTGATACCAAATGTGTTAATGTAACAGATTTGGAAAGGGGATCAAAAACAGCAGCAAACCAGACCTCCTCATCCGAACGGGGTAGACACTCAACCAGAAGGAAAGAGCGAAGGAAAGGTTCGGAAGCGCGGAAGGCCAAAGAATACGTTGAATCGGATATTTCGGGTACATTACCTCTTAGCGTCTGCGCAGCCCAGAACGATCGCGTCTTGGCTCAAGAATCAGTTTTCGGTGAGACTTCGATCATTCACAGAAAGGACGATTCACAGCTCTATTGCAAGACTCAAGAGCCCCAAAACGAGACCTGTAGAGATGCTGCCAGAAACTCAGAAAATTCGCCGATCTACAATTCGCAGCCTATCGGGGGCTCTAAGAGCTCCGACGCCTTCAGTAGGCGGCCATGTCACTGTCATCTGAAAGAAAAATGTCACAATCCTTTCCATGACCGGCTACCCGAGTTCTTATTGGGAGACTCACTCAATCCTCCTCAAGAGTACGATACTCGAGTGAATGCTGTTGATGGTCAATCGGCAACTCGCAGTGATGACCGTCAAAGCCGTGAAGCGAGAACCAGCTTCAATATTGGCAGGGAACAAGTTAATGCCACAGAAATGCGCCAAGAGCCAAATCTGCCACCCAATGGTGAGCACAAGCAGCGCAGGCCGCACCTCCATCCTGGAAGTTCTGTCTACCATCGTACCATGATTGGCCACGAGGAAAAGAGCGCATCGAGAATATCAGATAAAGATTTTTCTCTTGCGAGTAACACAACGGCACCTAACACTTTTGATGTGTTAGCAAACGAGCGCTCAATCCGTAATTTTATCTACGGAACAGGACAGGCAAGTTCGCTTGAAAATGATGCTAAGAACGATGATCAAGGTTCGGTGATAATCTCGAGCCATCTTTTTCCGCCGCTCGCTACAAGTCAAGCTCCACGTCGTGAAAGTATGACTTCAAAGGGACTGAAGAAGAACATCAATCCTAGCGAAATGACACACAGGCTTCATCAATCTATGACGTCAGGTTCAAAAGGGCCAGGAGATGATTTTGGTGGCGAAGAACGGTACGATTTTTGCTACGACAGTCGCGACGCAATCAAGTCGTGTGAACTCTCGACAGTTGACCAAATTTTTGGAAAACATGGTTTTCATCAAAATATCGAACAAGCGGCAAACGTCAAGTCTCTTGACCGACCTGAAAGTATGTTTTCATTTTGCTCAGGGCCCACAATAGGTTCCCCGCTGTCATCTCAGCTTGACGCCGCAGTCAATGAACATTTGAGCAATTGCGCAAAAGGGCTTTATGACCGAGAAGCAATAGCCCGTTGTAATTTTACAACCTCGTTAGCTGACGATAATGGAGAAAATCCTGAAAAGCCTGGCAAGGAACTTCACGTTTATGGGCCAAAGTCCCAGAAGAATTCTTCGCAATTGCCTTGCGTGACTGGAGAATATGAGCCAGACATGAAGACTCCGGGTAGAAACAGAAGTTTACGTTTCGCCAACAAAATAAAAAGCGTGGTCTCGCCGCGCTCTGGTTGCAGTCCAACCCCCGCGAGGCCTATCAAGAAAGAGAAGCGTAAGCTCACGTACGATGAATTGTACCCGGCACTTTCAAACGTGAGATTTCGGGATTTTGTTAAGTTCAAAGCACACAAGTTAAAAGAAGACTTCAAATACTTCTCCGACATGGCAAAGATTTACATGGTCGACACGAAGGAGAAACCTGTGGTTATTGATCGCGCTTCCCATGATAGAGGGTTTGTTTGGTAACTCAGAAACAGGTTCCTTGATGACTTCCATTTCCTTCTATAAGAAACAAGATTAAACTTCTAAAGGCATGTTTTTCGAGGAATCATGCTTTTTGCCCGACGAAAGTGTAGATCACTACAATCGCGTCCTGCTGAAATATCCAATAAGCAAGGGCACAATATCGACGCTCTGAACAGCGGTGAGTCAATCACTCACCTCTTTGCAGACGGCAAAATGAAGAAACATTGACTGGACTTCTTCAAATCCGGATTACGCTTCCGTAGCGGGGCTATAAAAACATTCAACAAACGATGTGATCAACAGAGCAGAATTTTGCTCCTTACTTATGCTCATTTCAAGCTTGAAAATACATTAGACTGGGCAGAAATCATGCAGACTTTTAAACGAAGAAACTGGCAGTTATAATGTTTAAAAAGACATAAGCGATCAACATAAGAAACTTTTTTTTTTCTTGGCAGCCAGTGTTTTGCCATCTCATGGACAAACAAGATTAGACGCGCGCTGATCCTTGTTCTACGAAACTTTTCAGCATAAAAATGCTCATCCCAACATGTGGTTCTCTCACCTCTCCACATAAACATTACGACTACATAACTAAAATACATGCAATCATGACAAATAACTATACCTAGGGCAAAAGTTGCCCTAGGTATAGTTAGGATAGAGTATGACGAGCAAAGGATTATAAAAGATCCGCTGTGCGTTTCTAGCTTGTAGTTATTTCTAGTTTTTCGGTGATGTGGTCCAATTGTTTTAATTTGAAAACTTGAGCCATAAAGCACCAGTTAATTGCAGTTCAAATGCCGTATTCAGCCCCCCATCCCCTCCACTGACAATGCACATTGAAATGTATTCTAGGATCCCAACGAGGCCCGCCCCGATAGTTTGCTCACCATGTTGTTTCGACTTTGAGTATGCCTTGACGTCATTCACTTCCTGATAATAGTAGTGCCATTACCTTCCAATCCGAGTAGAACAATGGAACCTAACTTTGTATCCATCATCAAATCTAATTGCCCTTCGACAAACACTTTTGCTTGGCCTAGTACTAGTATCTCATTCAAACATCTCGTAAGTTCAAGTCTGTCCACTACCACAACATCTTGGCCAGCAATATCAAATGAAACCCGCAATTGAATATTAGCTAGATCCACAGACCTTAAAATCTCTGATTCAGCGTTGAGCCAAACATCCATGGGAACTGACACGAAGTGGACATCATTGTGAAACAGTTTAGTCAAGCCCTTTATTTTTTTGATGGAAACTGTTTCTTCTTCTTTAGAAAGCGTCGCATTGTAAAATGGTAGATTCACTAATGTGTTGACTTTCCCCATGATCTCGAGTCTTTTATCGTCCCAGCCTCTTTGTACCCACTTCATTTTCATCTCATCAACAGTTACCTGCTCGACCAATTGGTCGGAATCTATTGTCAAATTGGCGTTTATTTCTTGTGCAATTGACGGCAGGATCTCGTCTAAGAGGCGTTCTGGAATGATGCTCTTTTTGGTACGCCCTGAATGAAGGCCACAAATTTCGAAACCAACATTCTGAGTAGGGTCGAAGACCTTTTTCAAAAATAGGTTGATTGGTGTTACAACATTCTCTTCGTCTGAGTCGCAGACTTGATAAAGTAGCTCATCGGGGAGTGGACCATGAATCTGGCCTGTTATATTAATGTCAGCGCTGGACTGTGTCAAGAGAAGATCAACTGGCACTAAAGGTGTTTGAAATACAGCGTTTTGCAGAGCTATAGGCTCATTTTCTTGGCAGCCAGGCATGCGAACAGTCCAAGATGTGGGAGGGATTGAACAACCTCTCTGAGACTGCAGAATGTCCCTGAGCAGATCCGGACAATCGTAGGAAATACCAATTTGAAACTTTACAGCTTCATTGACATCACTAATTTGAAAATCATTTACCTTTATAGGATCCTTCAAGAATTCATGCATTTGATCAACGTAAGATTGAACCTGATCCCAATTCAAAAAATCGTCCCAATCTAGTCTCGGTATCTGTACTTTTCCGAAGGAAAGACCCCACTTGGATAGAGTGATGTTTAAATTTGACCAAAGATTGAGCTCGTGAAACTTACGTCTCCAAATCTTTATGATCACGGAGGCGATATTTTGTGCATTGGGATGAACCACAATTGGAAGATCTAGTTCAGTTGTTGTATTGGCTCTCAAGTCAACACAAACTGATTGTGGAATGTGGACGGATCCCAAGAGCTGAGTGCCAGTTTCGTTATCGTTATAGGCTTTCATGTCATTAAGGTTGAAACAAACTGTTCTGACGACGGACTGACTAAAGAACCTTATAATGGATCTTTCCCGCAAAGTCGAGGTCGAGTTGGTTGTAGAAGAAAGAGCTTGATCGTGATCAAATTGCACTCCAATTTTAGCTCGCACTTTGAGGTATTTGTAACTATCTTTCTCACCATCAGGCGATGCAAAAGAGTCTAATTTAAATCCTGCACTGTTAGGCTTAGAATCCCACCCCTCATAGGAGATGCTATGTAATTTCACTTTCGTCACATCTTCATAGTATGTCTGAATAGCCTCAGTTGATGGTACGAATCTTGATGCATATATTCCAATGGCTCCAAGACACAAAAAAGCTATTGAAATAGCCAGTAAAAAATTCCATATCGCCCGAGATGGACGTTTTGGTGCTGCTGTTTTCGGCTGAGCCAACGTCGCCCCGTAATTTTCTGCCACTCGCGATTGCAGTGGTTGTTGCTCCAAATCGCCAGGCTCCGCATGCGCTGACATCCTCGAAAACACTCAATTATGTTAAAAAAAGAGAGCAGGACCGCCTTAAAAGACTGTTTAGAGGTTAAATTTGCTTCAAGTGAGGTTGGTAGTTTGTGATGCTTGCCCGTTGAGCTCATCGCTTGTATCATCAGATGATGAGACCTTAATTAGCACTGCTCGTATAAAGTGACCTATAACCAAATTAAAGTAATATAAAAAGTCATGTGACCAAAGTCTCGGTAATTTTGGTAGCGGTTGAATTTAAAACACTTGGGCCGCTCTGAGTCTCAGTACATTTGCACTGTTCTGCTTATCCACATATATAAGCGCTGTGCTTTCTTAGCTGTTTCTATAATTTACGATCGTGGATATTCTCTTTTTCTTCGAATCGACTATGGAGATTTCACGTAGTACAGCAACACTAACATACGCATATTCATTGAAAGGTCGGAGCTATTCAGAGACTGATCCTAGTGTCATTTTTATCTCCGCTAGCTTTCTTTTTTTCTCAATCGAGGTTCCTAACCTTAGAGCTATCTGTCACATGACACATGACAGCGACAGATAAGTAGGAAATGACAAGAAGACAGTAGCTCTCATTCGGTGATACGTTGCTGCTTAACATGGAACGTAAATTTATTGCGGAATCGAAGTGAAAAGACTCGGGTCAGATTTCAAAAATATTCTCCTCTCCCGTATTTGTGCGGGGAAAGAGTGAGCCGCGTTTGAATTTTATTTATGCTGCTCTGAAATAATAATTCAGAATGGTCAAATCGCCTGACGTTTCGCGACTACTACATCATTAATTAGAAAGGAATTATTCGTCAAGACTCCGGTACCAGACACGCCAAATTTCAAAAGGTTTCGATTTGAATGGTACATTTTCGACTTTTTTCAAAAAGAAAAATCTAGTAACTATTACCGGAAAAAAGCAGTGGAAAAACCTCAAACCCGGACAAATATTTCAACTTGTATTCAGCGCTGAAATCGAGGTTATTCCGACCATTCTGTCATTCATGAAATCGCTGCGAAAACGGAGTGTTGGCTGGATGTAACTTCGGACGACAAGCTTCCATTGACATAATGAAAAATACCGATACTCATCTCATCGGCCATCGTGGATGGGCAACTCATCCGGATAAAAACCGTCAAGAAACACGGATTTAGCCGCTCAAAGTCATCCAATTCCACTGTAGCATCATTTTGAAATGCTTTATTTGATCGGGCTGGGTCTTTCCTATACCTCAGACATCACAGTACGTGGTTTGGAAGCAATCAAAAAATGTGACCGCGTGTATCTGGAGCACTACACTAGTATTTTGATGGCAGCATCTTTGGAAGAACTAGAAGCGTTTTATGGCAAACCAGTTTCTTTAGCAGATCGTGAGATGGTCGAAAGTGGCTGCGAAGAGATCTTGCGGGGAGCAGACAAGCAAAACGTTGCATTTTTGGTAGTGGGAGATCCTTTTGGAGCCACCACCCACACAGATCTCGTTTTGAGAGCGAAAAAACAAAAAATGCCAGTTGAAGTCATCCACAATGCGTCAGTTATGAACGCCGTTGGTTCTTGTGGGTTGCAACTCTACAATTTTGGGCAAACAGTGTCGATGGTTTTCTTCACAGATAGCTGGAGACCGGACTCTTGGTATGATAAAATCTGGGAAAATCGTAAAATTGGTCTTCATACGCTGGTTTTACTAGATATTAAGGTAAAAGAGCAAAGTATCGAGAACATGGCGCGCGGTAGATTGATTTACGAACCCCCTCGTTACATGTCGATCGCACAGTGTTGTGAGCAATTGCTCGAAATCGAGGAAAGCCGGGGTACCAAAGCTTATACGCCCGATACTCCGGCCGTCGCGATAAGCAGGCTTGGGTCAGCCGATCAAACATTTAAATCCGGTACAATCGAGGAGCTCTCTCAATACGATTCGGGTGAACCTTTGCACTCGCTTGTTATTTTGGGTAGACAATGCCACGAACTAGAGATTGTGTACTTACTCGAATTTGCAGATGATAAAACCAAGTTCCAGTCGTCTGTTACCCAAGATCAAGAATACTTCAAGCCGGCACCATGGGTTCCGCCAACAGAAGACGCAGAATAGAGAGGTTTAGGTTAAATCTTCCACCTTTAAAAACGGACCTCTTATCACGGGACCAAAGAACATTTCAACGCAGTCATTTCTCTAACGTTTCTCGCTGCCTGGATCCCCAAAACCGATATCGTTTGTGTCCGTTCCAACGCAATCCTTTCGCTAGTCCAACATTTGAAATGGGGTTTTGGGACTGAAATATCTCAGGTAGGCAAGACCAAACAGGACTAAAGATGGATGTTCAATAGATGTAGAATAACGACAAGGCTTTCAAAATGATCGTGCTTAGATCAGTTCCTCCTAACAGGGAATTTCTGATGGCATGCTGTCCTGAACTTTGAACGTTTCGTATAAAATTACCATACTTTTGATAGATTTGAATAATACAAGATCATCATTAGCATGGCGACACATTGCAGTAACCAGAGTGCAAGGCACCACCCCATAACTTGCTCTGCGTGCTATTGCGCCAATTGAAAACTCATCAGGACTATACACCGTCCCCGTTTAAAAAATTAGAAAATGGTCCAAATAAAATATATGCTTCTGATCTCGAGACAGGGAAAAATACGATTGATGCGATGGTTCGATGCTTTCACCGCTACCGAAAAAAACAAGATATGCCGAGAACTCAGTACGACGGTTCTAGCTCGTAAGCTAAAGATGTGCAATATTGTGGAGTACCAGGATCACAAAGTCGTTTACAGAAGGTATGCAAGCCTTTATTTCGTGTGTGGCATCAGTCCTGAAGCTAGCAACGAGCTCCTGACGTTGGAGATCATTCATCGCTACGTGGAGGCGATGGACAGCTATTTTGACAATGTTTGCGAACTGGATATTATTTTCAATTTCACAAAGGCTTATGATATACTGAACGAAGTTTTGATATGCGATGGATCCATGACTGAAACTAGTAAAACTAGCATACTCAAAACCGTTGCATCTATGGACGCTCTAGAAACCAGCGATAATCTGGATCAAGTCTTAAGTTGAAGAAAACGACTGTTGGACTCGCCAGTTCATTGATGCCACTAACATTTCAATAACACTGTGTGTGTGTACGTATTAGTACTTAACGAATATGAAATTCACCGGCTTGTTCTGGATTAGGATCCGTCAAGCTCATTTATGCAACAATTTCTGAAATTCAGGATCTCCCAGCACTCCGCTTCCTTCCACGTTGTGCACCGATTCACCCAATGCTAACGATCTAATTTCATTATAAACTATACCGAAAACGTATGGGGCATCATCGTACTCTTCCATTTCGCTTACCAGCGTCCTATTCATGGTATTACTGGGGCTACAAGGGTGCTTATCTTTGTAAAGTTCAACGTACTTGTTGATAAAAGTCTGTTTGTCCTTGGTACCAAGGTCTGTCCATTTCTTGTACCCTAGGAAAGATGTTGAGCGGTGAAAACTTCTTATAGTCGAATATTTGAAAAGAGAGGATTCTAGTCTTGTAGGTGAGAGCCTTGATAATATTATGGTTTTGCGGGTTAGCATTATCAATACTACTTCTGGTCGCGAGGAAACAGCGAAGTAGGAGTGTAGAGGGAGGTCCTGTGCTCTTAGATCGATGATCATTATTATAATGGAAGATGTAGCAGACGATCTAGTTAAGCCTTTATTAAGTACCCAGACTTGACTTAATTCATCAATAAGCCACTTTAGTATAGTGGTTAGTACACATCGTTGTGGCCGATGAAACCCTGGTTCGATTCTAGGAAGTGGCATATATTTTTAAATATCCACGGTAGTATACCTTATAACAGCGCTTTCATCGAGACCTATAATTTCTAATCGTTGCCCTAAGATGGTCAAATGAGATTAAAATATTCGTCACACAGAGACCAATTTTTTCCGAAACAAAGTGGCCAAGAGTTTAAACCTTTGCCTACAAATTTATCCTATCCTTCTCGTAACTTAAACGCTCTCTTATAGAAACCTCTACTTAAAACTCTAATGTCCCATTCATACCTCGCGTATCTGTCATGTATGGAAAAAGCAGTTCCAGATGTGTTTACCTGAGACGCTCTCATCTCCATTCACGTTGAAAGAGTACTCCTCTTCATCATCATCATCATCATCATCACCATCATCATCATCGTCGTCATCATCATTCGACGTGCCCTCGCCATCGGGAGTGCTTTCCGGCTTTAATTGTCTCTCCTCTGCGTGCAGCGACCGCACCTTTTTCACTGAAGCCCTCTTTTCTTCCAAGACAGATTTGTAGTTGACGATATTTTGTTCTACTGTGTTTCTCATCACAAAATTCCACACATATGTTTCCTGTGTCTGCCCTATTCTATGGGTACGATTGATTGCTTGAATTTCGGCACTATCGTTGATAATTGGTTCCATTATGAAGACGTGAGTAGCGTTCACTAGAGTAAGCCCGGTGGCTTGTTTCTTAACGTCCAAAAGTAAGCAAGTATTACCTGAATCTTTCTTGAACTTCTCGATGCTCTTGGAAAATTTAGAAGACCCAGAGGTATTCAGGTGCTTGATCGCATGCCGCGTTAGCACGCTAGATAAAATATCGAGAAAATCCGAGTACTGCGAATAAATTATGATTTGAGGTGGTTTTGCGTTTGGATCACGATCTGCTTCTTCCCTGTGGCAAATCTGCAGGTAAAGAACAAGCTTCACCGCAAAGTCAACTTTACAGCCGTACGTTTCCTTGAGTGAAAGCTGATGCACTTTTTCAATGTTTTCAAAGCTGCGAAATTTGTGTGGGTAGTGCGTTTCTCGCTGTAGATGTTCTTCAGATGATCCATGAGCACTGACTGCAGTTTTAATATCGGACTCATCGGCAATATCAGACCGACCTTCGTCCTCTTTAAACTGTGCCTCTTGAAATTTAAACGTGTAAACCTCTGACAAAGACGTTTCTGTCTTACACAAAGGACAAGCACTCTTGTTCTTCAGCCAGCTGTAAATGCAGCTTTTGCAAAAGAAATGTCCACATTTGATCATAGAGCCCACAAAGATTTCACTCAAACATATTGTGCAGTTGAACCTTTTCTTCGAGTTGAGGTCCTCACGTAAGGTTGTCAGTGTCTCTAAATACTTCAGTCTCGACCTTAAGTTATTGATCTTACGAATGTTTTCATTGAGTTGCACGTTGTTCTTGGTATTCTTCACAATAGACCCTACAGCCGAGGGTTCTAATTGAATGAGAGAAATAAGAGAGTCAGAAATTCTTTGGAGATTGCTGAAATAGCCCGTCTTGGTATTGTAGATCTCGTTGAACTTTTTCATGTTCTCGCGTAAAATCTTGATTTCTTTTTTGATCCTCGGAATCTCTGATTCAAATGTTAACAAGTATGCATCGAAGTCATCTTTATGACCAGTGGTGGAAGCCGATAGACCATTTACAATCGTAATGTTTTTCAATTCAGTGAATACCATTTTGAGCGTTGGACCTTCATAAAAATTCAATTGAGATATTAGATCAACATGATAGTTCGAGAATGTGTCAGTGTTTCTGAACAGGTTCGTCGAAAGTTTTATATCCTCATCAGAGGTCGTGGCTTCTTCACGATTTACCAATAATCGCTCGAGGCAATCCAATAGAGCAAACACTTTATCTTGATTCTCAATTGTATTTTCATAGTCTTTCGCTTTTTCATCTTGATTTTGCTCGTCATATTCTATGATTAGTGGTTTGTAAGAGAGAGCCTTTAAGTCCTTCACCAATGAGTTAAACTGAGCAGCCTGGCTGTTGAGATTTAGAAACAAATTGCCAAGTCGTTTGTAACATAAGGCCATGCCCATGTTAGAGGAGTAATCCCTCTTCTCCTCAAAGGAAATGTCATCCAAGAAGCATTTGGAATTTGCTTTTTTTGTTTTGAAAAAACGCCTCAAACTCTCAATTTCTTCATCCACCTTTTTTATCCTATCAGCTAGTATTGCTTTACGCAAGACCTCGGCGTATTCGTAGTTCTTTTGTTCGTTTTCTTGATAGTAAGTAATTTTGTCCAATTCTTCTTTTGAGAATGAGTCGGCGTATTTTTGTGATGTGATATCGTGAGAAACAGTAGTGATTTCTGCTGTCTCAGACGTCACACGCCTTTCGTTCTCGGCATCAATTGCTTCCAATTTTTTCGAGCCTAGGAAATAGTAAGCAGTGGCGACGAAAAAGAAGCACTGATGGAGCAAATCCATATAAGGCTTCGCCTTTGCAACTTGAGAATCGCTATTGGCATCACTTATCAAAAGTTCTCCTACTTTATCTATCTCTTGAGCCGAAATATTGATGCCAAACCACTGCTTTATTTCTCCTATTAGTTCCTCACGAATTTGATGAAGCAAATCCACAGCCTTTAGTGGTTCATCATCCAATTCGATATAAACCTGAGCACGCTGAATCTTCAAAGTGAAGTTTTCCCTATGCAAGCTCTCGATTTTTTCTTTAACATCCTTCATCATATTGTTTAGTATGACGTCCATTGTTTGAATTGTTCCCAAATCCTGTTCTCCCTCTTGCCTCAACATCGACTTTGGCATGAGAGCATGACAACAAGTCTTCCGTAGTACGCCCAGCCAGTAATTCAGATCCTTAGAGGAAAGAAAGGTCTTGCCACGGCCATCACTACGCAAACCTGAAGCGTCTAGGAAGCTATTCCAAAGATTCAAGTAGTTGTCTTGCTCTATCGGGAGGAATTCCAGTGGAATTATGTAGTTGTGCTGTTCCGGAATTCGAATTTGATCTGCAACGTCAGCCTTGGAGTGTCTCATGCTCAGATCAAACCTGGGAAAAATATCCATCAAGTCGTTTGCATCAAATCTAATACCTTTCACAAGCAGATTTTGTGAAGCGTCCATGTTTCCCTCCTGCACCTGGCCTTTTGTCCTTCGTGCAAGATTTTTCCTTACAGCATCGACAATTTTGGGACTATCCTGGAAAGGATGAAACTGTAAATATGACAAAACCGTTTTGAAGTCAGAGATACTATTCACGGGTGTGCCTGAAACGCCCCAAGTGTGTATACGATGCAAAAGTGCTGTGCATCTTGCAGCATTGGTACTTTCACCTCGCAACATTTGAACCTCATCAAGAATGATACGATAGAACTGCAAAAGTGAGAGTGGCGACGAATAATCGTACTTGGGAGCACTGCCACGCCTATATCTTATAGCAGCACTGAATTCCGCGTAATGGACCTCTGCAGATACCGTCGTGTAAGAACAGATAATAATGTCATACCTCGCAAGTTGCTGTACAATCTGGTCGACGTCGTCAGTTCGGAAGTGCGCTTTGACATCTTGAAATCCTTTGTAATGGAACACATTTAGCTCTGCACGGTCTCTTAAGTCGCGCTCACCAGTTTTCGCAGCTTCATTAGTGACATGAATATCTATTTCGTCGATCCATTGTCCCAATATGCTTTCAGGGCATACGATTAGGTTAGTGCAGGCCCTGCGTATCATCTTACCGGCTGGGGTAGTGAAAGTTGACTTTTCAGGGAGTTTCCGTTTGTTTAACAGAATGAGGGCTAAAATTTCTAATGTTTTACCCAATCCCATTTCCTCTGATAAAACACCATGGGCACAAGGAGCGTTACGAAAGTTTGTAGCTTCAAGCACAGCTATTGCATCTCTTGAAGATAGTATGTATCCGGTGAATTTGTTCCAATACATTAGGTCATCAAGTGTTGCCATGATTTCGTAGCCAAAGGACACATGTGCATTGAGAAGCTCGCACAGTTCGTTAGGATGTAGCGTACTAATAGTTGGTAGAGCTTTGGGAGGAAAATATCCTTCTTTTCTTAGCATCCAGCGAACTGAATCCTTCTGGAAAGGTAAAAGGCGAACATTTAGCTGCGGAGTATCTGGTAATTCAGCTGTTGAATCAAGTTTGAGCTCTTTGGAGTATTTCGCAGTTTGATGGTTGAACTGCTTCTGAACGTAATAATGAGTCAGTTCATGTTTCACAAAGTGTTGACGATCTGAGTTACTGAATAGTGTGTCCAGAAAACGATTGGTCTCTGTAGAAAAATTGTTTGGGCCATCTTTCTTGTATCGAAGAGAGATCGTGAATTCGAGATCCCATACTTCAAGATCATCAGTTACACTCAGCAGAGCTGGCGAGCAGTCCAGCTCTCGGTATTTTGTTTGGATCTTACCAATTGAAGAATTAGCGGTAGAAGTCATCACTTTGCGCTTCTTCCGCGAAGCGGTATTCTCGGCGTTGTGTTGACATTTGAGAGCCTGTGACCTTGCCTTTAACTCCTGTTCAAGACCCTTTTGAGCCAAAATTTGCAGCGGTAGCTCCAAAACCTCGCAAAATTCTGTCACATCGCATTTCATAATTGGTTTTGACGCACTTGTGGCGATGAAGAAATGTTTGTCATCGACGGTGTGATATTCCACTTTAATAGCCACCGCATTATTACCTGATGCATTTGTTTCTGTTTCTATTCGACCCAGCCCTATTTTGCATTGCAAAACTCGAATAGAGCATTCAGGAGCCTTTTTGATCCTTTTCACGGTGGTCTCCGATCTAGATGGCGTTGATGAGTTGTCTGCGGAGCTCGATATCTCAAGTTGCGACTGAAAGAAGTCTGCTTTAAGTGATAATACCTCTTTCAGAGCCATTATGTTGCCACTTGATCATCTGAAAGAAGTAGGAAACAGTTCAATACGTGAAGAGGAGTTGTGTAGATGACTGTCAACTTGGGTTCACCTAAGTTCATGTCATTAATGAGATGAGCAGTGGAAATAATCATGATGAACACCGCATCACATGACAAAAAGACAATGTGAAGCCTATGATTTCGATTTCGGTCATTATGCGTTGGAATAGACCGTCCCGGGTTGAATTAAACTATTGGCTTTCCCGGAAACTTCACAACATTGTTGTGAATCCAGTAAATATTAACAATACTGACTTATGGCTCGCAACACCTACCTTTTGCGATTTTTTCAGTAGCGTAGTAAGCGCGCTAGTTCCAGTTACAGCGACACAATAATTTGTATCTTTTAATGGTTATTTGAACTCTAGGTACTAAGTCTCTTGCGACGTGCCAACAAGCGCTAGTTGATAAACAAAGTTCATACAAAATTGGAGAAACTCTGATCTTATAATTGACAAATTCCGAGTCTTTTGTCTATGCCGAAAACGTTTGCGCCATAGACGGGGTAACATACATCTGCAGTGTATCTAAAACTGTAGGATACGAACCACTGAGCCAACGATGTTTAGGGACATTAGAATAACCCTGGGGCTAATCCTCAGCTCTAAGCGAATTCGGTTGTTAAAACATCACGTCTCAGCACTGGGAGGTATGATGAGCGCATCGCGAATGGCATTACTTTGAGCTGGGAAGAGAACTTCCCATGAAAGCAGCTTTTGGACATCTAGAAATCTACAGTGTATAAATCATCCGATGTTTGCCGGGCAATAAACCCTTGGAAACGCGCTTGTTCGAGCACGATGTGACAATCAAGGTTTAAATTTCGCTGTCATCTATCACGTGATTTATTTCAATTGGCTTAGCAGATATATAGTGAGACACTTTTGGGTCCAAGACAAGAGATGAGAATGCTCGTAGCCTCATATGATATGGCTAGGATACTGCGGTGCGCGTCGTAAGATTCCTACCAACGATATCAATCACATAGCATCGAAAAGGGGAACTTAGTGCACTTACAACCAGTAGCTTGAAGTAATTTGAGTAATTTATCATTAGAAAATTATGTAACATGGACATTAGCTCACTGACCTTCTTGTTCGCTTTCTGATCCAGGAGTTATATGGTCTTCCAAGTCGAAATTTGCCGTATTGTCATGTCAGCCATTTTCATCAAAGAGATGTAATGAATGCATTGTTTTAAGGTATCGGTGGCATTTGATTGTGTTTCCTAACGTCATCGGACGCATAAGGTTGTCTCTCTCTCATGAAAGCCTTCGTTCTGGAACCCGCTTGCTGGTGAAAATGCGTCTGTCAAGGCACGGCGAGAAAGCAGAGTAAATGTTAAACGCTTCGCGACCCAGAGGGTATAAAATCACGTCTGGCGTCAACCGGCAAAATATTAACTTCATGAAAAATTGCGTTGGCTTCAAAGACAAATTCAAGGGCATTGTGTGCTCTGATCGATACCGTAAAATATCACTGAAGTAAACATCAAGCCAATTTTGAATGCGAGGTGGTCTATTCTGCTGTGTTGTTGCTCGAGCTCGAACCTTTCCACCATATCTGTGGAAAGAACGTTCAAATCATGGTTCAAGCATCGTTTTCTCACCGATTCGATGACATCATGCTCTGCAGGTTGAATTTCTAGGTTATCGACGGTGATTTTACAGAAGACCTCACCAAAACCCCACTGAAATAAACTTATTTGCGACGTAAACTGCTAATGTCACAAAGGCGAATGATACGTGCTTTGGGATATTTTATGCACACAAGACTTGCAAATCAGATATGGTTCAAGGCAAATGTCCGATCTTGAACGTTTTTCCCACGGTATTGATAGTTTTTTATTGAGTTACTTCACGAAAAAACCATTCTTGAGTGTTGTAAAATGTTGTGACGGCATCTTATAGTGGAACTTATCGTAATTATAACTGTGACTTGTTCTCATATGCGTGATAATGTTCGAAATTGAATCTTTCACCACGATGGACATATTGGTCTTCTGTGACATGTTTCCAGAGACGCATTTAACCACTTTTCTACTAACATCTCTTAGAAGTCCGTTTTTGAGTAGACATGTGTATTCATAGATAGTGCTATCGTGGTGAAATCTGCGTCTTGACTTGAACGAACGTCTTCTCCCCACAGCTATTTGTCGTCAAATAACTCTTTTCTTTTTACCGCTGAAGTTAATGATTCCAGGATTCCACTGACGAGTCTAATCGTCATTCAACATGACGCCACTTGCACCTGTCCCCACTGTAAAGTAGGTCTGGGGACGAATCACGAATATGGGCGCGAATTCGGTTTAATTAATTTAGCCAGCAGCCAAAAGTTGACTTGTTTACCTGAAACTATAAAGATTCACGTAACCCATAGTTCATTCTTCCTCTCGATGTCTTTACGCCGCAGCTTGAGTTGTTTGCGCAGCAAAAGGCCAGACACCATATAATGTGATATCTCAGAAGAGGTAAGGAAAGAGATTATTATGAGTTGAACAATGGTCTCAGAATGAAATAATGTGTAAACCATTCACAGTCACCAGCGATTTTCTATTCATGCATTGGATAACGCAACCAAAGATAGAGGGGCTACCTCTCCACCAAAAGGAGGCTCACAGTTTCATGAAAGAACGACGGATGATAGACCGGTTTCGATCGGGGTTAACTAAACAATTGACATAAGCTTAAGTGAGCTAGGAGATTCAAGTATTACCCAATCTGCGCAGATGGTCCTATACTTTTTCTAGTGATGAATAGTTGTCCTTTATGGAGGGCACCAAGTGCTACCATTCAGCAGATTGTCACTATACCCTTTGAAGATTGGGCTTATGCTATCGCATTTGTGGTGCCTTCCTTAAAATGAATACATGTTTGAAACAGGCTTTCAAAGAAAAGTGTGGTGTTGATTTTACAAAATTCTCCACTAATGCTTTCAGTAAGCCGAACCTGAAGTTGGGTTCAAGTGAAGTAAGAATGGAAGACGATATGGAAAGAAAGTTTGATTCATAAATTTCTTTCTATCCATACAGAAGTTGGGTAAAGAACGTCAAGGACCAGATCCCCCATGCCGTGTGCGTGGGCAAGAATATGTTCTACAGGGCAATCCGACGTCGTTTAATGTCGTTAGGCATCTCGAGCGTAAACACTATCATTACTTTACATTATTCAGAAAAGCCTTGAGTGGACACTACAATCCTTCTCCACAATTCGTTCAACTTCCTTCAAACCCATTTCTTTGACCAACACGTTTGTCAAATTTTGGGCTCTCAATAAATATAGCTCAATCAGCTCCATACATACAGGGTCTGGGGGGATTTGATGAGAAGCAATTCTACAGAAGGGGTACAGCTCATCGATCAATCAATTCATTGCGTAAGGGACTTGGCAATCGAGTTCGGCAAGCAATTGAAACACATTCTACGAAACTCCTTCGATTTCAACATCTTGATAGACATGTGGACGTCTTCAGGCCAAAAGAGCCAATTAGCCGTCATGATATCATTCTGCCCCAACTTGAAAACGGAGGCACGCTTGGAAACGAATGACATCGTTACTTGAAAAATTCAAAACATGCACGTACATGAGTGATCAGCGACACACAGGCGATAATCTTAAGACTGCTCTGCACGCATGCCTCAGCAAATATTCTATAATCAGCGGCGTCACCTGGGTTGAACAATATTGCAATGTTGGAAATCTAGCCAATGCTCTTGAACAGATATTCCATGTAACTAGATCCAGAAGCATTGTCAAAATGAAATGTATGAAACATGGTTTTGAATCGAGTGTTTATTTATTTGTTCCAATCTTTCGAGGATCGTGAAGCTCTCCGATTATACAAGCAGCAATGTTTTCACTAGAGAGATAGAACCCTTTGTTTTTTTCATTTGCATAACGCGCATGTTTGAAGAACTCACGATGCTTCCCCGAAATGATTTAACAAAGCCCATCAGTCGTTGTTACGAAGACGTAGAGGGTTTGAAGAGCGGCGTAATATACATTGAACAGTTCAGGGAATTGGTAGTGGATCCATTGACATGCCATCTAAGACAACAGTGAATGAGGTACTTGCTGTAGTGGTATGTTCACGTCCCAAATTTGAAAAATACATGGCTTTTGCCTAGAGGCAGATCAGCTTAAGGCGGCTTTCGATGAATTTGACCGAGCAGTATGTGACGAGCTATTGCAAACAGTTTTCGGACAGTCTTGAAGATGAACTTCGGGAGGGGAAAGACTTCTGGACAAAAAAGATTGAAGGCTACATCATTGATTTCTGACCACGAGCAACAAACAAGAGTTGCTGGAGTTACTGCAGTACTGGGAGAAAGGGAAATATACTTAAAGGAGCCATCTAAGAAAAACACTTTACTCGCTAGCGCTTTACATTGCAAAGCTACGAACTGCTGATGTGGACAGATGCTTTTTCTTTAGGAAGAGGGTTTTAGGTACCAGATTCATGCTAAGAAGCTCGAAGCACGGTGGGAAGATGGTTTTAGGTACCAGATTCGTGCTTGGAAGCTCGAAGCACGGTGGGAAGATGGTTTTAGGTACCAGATTCATGCTAAGAAGCTCGAAGCACGGTGGGAAGATGGTTTTAGGTACCAGATTCATGCTAAGAAGCTCGAAGCATGGTGGGAAGACGCTCTTCCATCAGCAAGAGACTTTCAGACACCATTCATGCTTAGAAGCTCGAAGCACGCTGCAAAGATGGTTTATCTCCAGCAGAGAGTTCTTAATATCAGATTCATGCTCGAAAGCTCGAAGCACGCTGCAAAGATGCTCTTTCTTCGGCAAAAGACTTCTCTGTCACCGCCAATCACGTACCCCAACATCTGCTCACATAATCACACTCCAATTCTACCACACACGTCCTACATCCACAGTGGGGTCAAAAACTAGCTTTGGAGTCACCGAGTGTACGACCTCCATACCCAGAATCACCGACATCGGTTAGCTTAAGCCGCTACATATATCAACTACCTTAAAGATTTCAACATTATCCGCAGCTTTCACACACACACACACACACGTGGACTCTCCAGATTCGTCCCCACCTCTGTATGAAGAATGTGGATATTGACAAACATCCTCACACTCACCCTCCCTTAACAATCAGATAGATCTTGATCCGTTTCCGTTACCTTATTACCACCACACCTTACGTTTCTCGACCCAGAACCAACATGGTGTACCCGCCAACATTCCTAACACGGATCATCGCCCGTTATAGTGCAGCGGACGCGATCCTATCTACGCTAGTTTCTTGGCGCCATGGCTCATCATCACGTCACCCGTTTTTGTGATGGCACGGCTTACCTCATCTCCGACTGGCTAGTTATGCTACTGGTAGTTCTGTCTCTCGTCCACATCGATCTCAAGACAATGAGTATCAAATGAGTCGTGAGTCGAGCCACCCTCCATTTTTAAACCCGTGCACCATATCCGGTAAACTGAAATGAGTCGATGGCAAAGTAACTGTGTGTGTATCTGTGTGTATCTATATCTATTTATCTGTATCCCGTTTTTTGCCGTCATTATTGCTGCGAAACTCGAAATTCTCATTGTTGTCTTAGCTAAGCAGCAACGTTACTACTGGCGTGCTCTCTATACTTAAAGCATATTTCTTTCTCGTAGTGTGGGTGTTTGGTTTTTGGGCACTACTTCTACTACTAATACTCGAAAAAACGAAATTCTGGTTACTTCATCAGTT
This sequence comes from Lachancea lanzarotensis, assembly GCF_000938715.1. NCBI lineage: Eukaryota > Fungi > Ascomycota > Saccharomycetes > Saccharomycetales > Saccharomycetaceae > Lachancea > Lachancea lanzarotensis. The sequence goes on from NW_019212881.1 coordinate 841,460, forward strand.
CAAAGAGAAACAAAATATAAAACTCGGACTGGACTTGGAATCTAAGTGTTTTTGCTTTGTTTTTTGTGTGTGTGTGAGGGAAAAGGTTAAAGTTTCATATTTGTATTGGGCTCTATAAAGCTGTGGTAATTATTAAAAAACACACCTAGGTAAGAGAGCTACTCATATCACGGATAAAGAACAAGCAGGGCAAGAAGCGCAAACAACACGGTTTTGCGGAAGAACCAAAGACGATTTTGAAGCTTTTAAGAACTCAACAGACTTTAGAATTACTTAGCACCCAGACTTTGAGAAGAAGACTTTTGGGAGCCAACAGTTTGAGAAAGCTTTTTTTTCGATAAATTTCACGGCAGCAATGCTCAAGGTATGTGGAAAACGAGGGGAGAACGGTGGGGAGAACGAGAGGGAGAACGAGAGGGAGAACGAGAGGGAGAACTAGAGGGAGAAGCATACTAGAACAAGATCACTCTGCGTTTTTGGAACGCGACTTTGGACTTTATTTTGTTTCTCCTGATTTTTTTTGAGATTTTTGGTTTGTTTGCTACAGCAAAAAAACCAAGCAAAAGAAAGAGAAACACAGATAGAAGAGTTCCAAAAAAAGCGATGGTGAACCGACAAGCGTGTGTAGCCACGTCGAGATATCGTTTTTCGAGAACGTGCTCTGTGTGTGTCCGCTGCTTCCCCATTTATCTTGTTCTTCGTTTTGTTCATCTTCATTTTCATTTTCAAAGCACTTTACTAACAATAGGATTCCTTCCCACTGCAGATCAAAAATCTGTTCAAGAAAAAACACTCAGTGCCGGCAGACAACGGTGCGTTTGTGGACCCAGCATCGGTGGCGACGACGACGACGACGACGACGACTGCAATCCAGCAGCCGCAACAACAAAATCTGCTAAGCCCCGAAACCCTCGACGGTGGTGTCACGCCCGTGATGGACTCTCTGGACGCTCTCAAGGGCGACTCTGAAGCTATAGAGGCCTCCCAGTTGTCCAACTCGGATGCCACAACCAACGCCTTCAGCTACGATCAGTCCGCACTCAACGATCGCAGTGACACCCGTGTCCCGGGCGTCACCTACTCCGACACCACTGCAGCCACTGACCCTAGTGCTGCTGCTCTAGCGGCAGCAGCAGCGGGGGAAGCTGCAGATATCATCTCACTCGACGCTGAGAGCTCTGCCGGCTCCAGCTACGACGAGGATCCAGAAGAAATCTTTCCAGAGCAAACTGAGCTGGAGGACTTCAAACTCATCGCCAAGATAGGCGAAGGCGCTTTCTCCAAAGTTTTCCGCGCCATACCGGAACCACACGCAGCCAACAGCTTTTTGTACCGTTCTTTCCACCATGTGGCCGTCAAAGTCATCAGCAAACACGATCTCAACTCTTCACACAAGGACTCCAAGAGCAAAGCAACTTCCAAAGAACAAGTGCTCAAGGAGGTGGCCATTCACAGAAACGTGTCTGCCAGCGAAAATGTGGTTGCGTTTGTAGACTTCCACGAATCTGAACACTACTACTTTATCGTCCAGGAACTTTTGGCCGGCGGAGAGATTTTCGGCGAGATTGTTCGACTCACGTATTTCAGCGAAGACTTGTCTCGTCATGTCATTCGCCAATTGGCTCTGGCCGTCAAGCACATGCACGCCTTAGGCATAGTGCATAGAGACATCAAGCCCGAAAATCTACTATTTGAACCGGTCGAATTTGAGCCTTCGCCGACACCTGTGCTGCGCAAATCCGATGATCCTAAAACCAAACAAGATGAAGGTGTCTTCAAACCAGGTATTGGAGGTGGTGGAATAGGTGTTGTGAAATTGGCCGATTTTGGTTTATCCAAACAAATCTATTCTACAAATACCAAAACTCCCTGCGGGACAGTGGGATACACCGCTCCGGAAGTGGTGAAAGACGAACGTTACTCCATGAAGGTTGATATGTGGGGAATCGGTTGTGTGTTATACACCGTGTTATGTGGATTTCCGCCATTTTACGATGAAAAAGTCGACATTTTAACAGAAAAGATCTCCAAAGGCGAATTCACATTTCTGCGGCCTTGGTGGGATGAAATAAGTGACGGTGCCAAAAACGCTGTTAAAAAACTGCTGGAAGTGAACCCTGCCAAACGTTACGATATCGATGAATTTTTGGCAGACCCTTGGTTAAACCAGTACGATTGCACCAAACACTTGGGCCTGAAAAAACACAAGAACGAATCGACAGAAACCGTGTACACAATGTCGTCCAAGAAGAAACGTCATCATCGCGTCCACGGGTTCAAACGCGATTCATCGCTTTTGTACTCTCCCGCTGCGAATGCCCTACGAGATGCGTTTGAAGTCACTAATGCCTTTAAGCGGGATGAAGAGGCCAAGAGAAGTGGACCTGCCGGCGGCGGTGTGAACTTGGGGCTGTTGAATGAAGATGAAGAAATGGGATTGGAGGACGATATGTTCCAGTTGCGTCTGAATTCCTCAACAATCATTAAGAGACGGCAGCACAAGGATGAGGGTGTCAAAGTTCCTACTGCTGTCAAGGAGTAGAGAAATTTAAAACTTTTTTTGCTTTTGAAACAGAATTTGTTTGAGCATAGTGAAAACTCAAGTAATCCATTCGCTGGTTGCCATGTAAGCAACTCAACTTTATTATTGTTCTTTTGAGAAACACTATGCTCATTCTAGACCCCCCATTTGATGTTTGATTTTTTTTTGGTCACCAGGTATTGACTGTCGGTGTTTATTTTGCGGTAGCCATGGCACACACCGTTGAGGAAACGCGCGTGTATACTAAAATCATATAATTATATAAGGATCGCTTCGCGGAGCAGTCAACTATCATTAATTTTATGGCGCCAAAGATAGGTTCAAAATGTTTAGACGGGGGCAGTAATAACTTGAAAGTGTAACGGTGATAGCCCGTACGAATAAAAATCATAACTTTAACTCGGTATGAGAAGTGCATCAACTCATTGAAATTTGTGACCAAAAGAGATTGAACTTTGGGGGGATCAGCGTTAAGTTGATAGATGTAGAGGGATGTCGAGAGCCACCTATCACGTGATATAAATGTATTTCCATACTTGGCCAGTCAGTAACGCAATCATTTTTGTTTGCGTTTAGCGGCCCTGTGAACTGCTCTGTATCGGCCTCCTACCAATCATCGTTCAGAAGGCCAGTGACTCACCAGTAGTCCACTGTTGGAAGCTTCAGCAATTCCCCGTGAAATTACATACAATAGTACATACCGGGGACTTCAAACTCATCGATGTTTGGAACCATTATATAACAAAATTCGTAAGCTATAAAAACCGCTCTTTGGAACACGGCCACCACTTCCTTAGACTTTCCAGGATTAACTTTATTTTTTCGGCGACCGACGAACCTGCGAGTGATCTCCCGTCCCAATTCTCTGCGTGCAATGCTGCTATGTAAGAAACAACAAATTTGTCTTGAATACGTAACGAAAGGTAAAAAGTGATAGGTTGTGGGAAGCGCGACGGTGGCGTAGAGAATGATAGCTTATATTCTTTGTTTTTTCGTTGCGTACCTTGGCTCCGAGTCTGTACGGTCCTCTGCAATACAATCCACCTTTTAGTGTCTGCTTTACAAGGCTTAGAAGGGGCTTATTTGTCTCACTGGGAACTTTCTCATTTTCATGCACTATGACCACCATTCGAAATTACTCGCTTTCCTGGAAATGAGTTGATTACCATACATTGAGAAGAGCAAAGTAGGTTTGAGCCACAGGTTTGGTCTCAGACAACAAGCATGTCAACTTGCGAGTGCTGGAATGCCAATGAACCCCATTCGTTGGACAATGCTCACGCTACGCGGTAGTTCGAAATCAAAGCATTGCAGACGAACGTATTCGAGATGCGTTCTCGATCGTGGCTCGAGCACGAGTGTCGCAGATGGCTTAGATGTCGAGATAGTACAGCATCGGTGTACACTTAGTCAGACAAAAAGAGGACTCCAAGACGTAGCATGATCACTTGTTGTATTGGAAATTTTCGGTATCAATATTAGAAATTTAAAGGCTACAGCCAAGTATCGCTGGTCAAATAACATCATATTTTCGAACAGTGTGTGAAGGGTTGCTTACAGTGTCAGTAGATATTGTTATATTAAACAAGGGCTTCGAGATTGTTGCTGCAATTGTTCATTGCGAAAATTCGGTTTGCTACCTATTTACCAAAGACTAAGACCGAGCAAGCTCTAATTATGACGGCCGGAGAGAGGAATTGACAGGTTTCGAAGCAATTAGTCTTCTTTACCGTTATGTTTGACCCAAATGGTGGATATCAGCGTGAGGAACAAATTTACCAAAAAAACCGTCTGGGTGGTGAATTTCACATTTCACCAACAATTTTAAGAGCTTACCGCAAGATCCAGCAGCCATTCGGCTTGATATCAGTGCTGTAGCGGCCATAAGAGACATTTAAGTTCGAAGCTGATGCTGGTTGTCCGAATGAACCGCTAATAAACCACTGGAGATATGAAGCAAGGGAAACGCATCCAGCAATTGCAATCTGCAATCATCAAAAAGTCAAGGGAGAAACGAAGTGCGAAGGAAGTACGCTGCATGAAATACGCTATAGCTACACGTGAAATGTTGTGAGGGCATGGCAGCCACTCGGAGATGCGGTGACCATCTACAGAGGAGCAGATTTGCTCTTTCATAGCTCCCAAAACACCAAGCGCGGTCACATTTATAGAATACAGAACCTTTTTGAAAGCGAACCACAAGCGGTGTTTTATACTTCACTATTTATCCCGATTCGCCCGCGTCTAACAACTTCTCGGACCTCACAACTCCGAAGGTGTCGTCCGTACCATTTTACACCGGGAAGAGACACCCACACACCTACTATGAACAACCCACACACCCAATTTGACAACATCCACCCAGCCATCCAAACACCCACACATTTGAGATTGCCTCCCACACCCAGTCATCCACACACCCACACACCATTCACGTGTCCATCCCGTAAAAGAAATCACGATTTTTCACGTTTTTCCCTATTTCCCAAAAAAAAAGAAACAATCTCACTTTTTGTTGTTTTTTTTTTCTTTCTTTCTTTCCACGTCCTCTCTTCCTTCACAAAATCTTTTCATACCCGATGAGATGAGCTACTGAAAAAAAATTTTTTTATCCACGATTCCTGGGTTTATATAAGTAACATCGAAATGATGCCAGCTTGACAACATTTTTGTTCACTTTTGATACACTTTACGCAATAGCTTTCGAGATATAGTTCCTCTTTTTCCGCAAGAAGAAACAGCATCAAGAATGTCTGATTCGGAACAGTCTATCAAGGTTCTTAACGAACTTTTTGAGAAGCTTAAGGTTGCGACTCCTGACAACAGAGAGTCCACCGCTTCTGAGATCTCTTCGTTCGTGAACGGTAACATCATCGAGCATGATGTGCCAGAACAGTTCTTCGAGTCGATCTCCAAGGCTTTGAAGGACAAGAAACAGGCCGCCAACGCTTTGGAGGCCGTTTTGCGTGTTGCCAGCGAATCGAACTTGTCGCCAGCCATCGAGGCCAGCGTCGTGCGTTTGGTTCCTGAAGTCAGCGCCAAGGCTGGTGACAAGGACAAAGACGTGCAGGAGCAGGCCAGCAAGGCTTTGATCGCCGTCGTCAAGGCCATCAACCCTGTCGCCGTCAAGATCTTGCTACCTCACTTGACTACCCGTCTATCCGAGACCAACAAGTGGCAGGAAAAGGTGGCCGTTTTGGCCGCCGTGACCGCTTTGGTCGATGCTGCCAAGGTCCAAGTGGCCCTAAGAATGCCTGAGTTGATTCCAGTGCTGTCTGAGGCCATGTGGGACACCAAGAGAGAGGTCAAGGAAGCCGCCACCGCCACCATCACCAAGGCCACCGAAACCGTCGAAAACAAGGATATCGACCGTTTCATTCCAAAGTTGATCGCCTGTATTGCCGACCCTAACGAGGTGCCAGAAACCGTCCACTCTTTGGGTGCCACCACTTTCGTTGCCGAAGTCACCCCAGCCACTTTGTCCATCATGGTGCCATTGTTGGCCAGAGGTCTTGCCGAAAGAGAAACCTCCATCAAGCGTAAGGCTGCCGTCATTATCGACAACATGTGTAAGTTGGTCGAAGACCCACAAGTCGTTGCTCCTTTCTTGAGCAAGTTGCTACCTGGTTTGAAGAACAACTTCGCCACCATTGCCGACCCTGAAGCCCGTGAAGTTACTTTGAGAGCTTTGAAGACTTTGAGAAGAGTTGGTAACGTTGGTGACAACGACGCTTTGCCAGAAGTCTCTCACGCCGGTGACATCTCCACCACCAGAGGTGTCCTAGACAACTTGCTAAAGGACCAGAAGCCAGCTGCCAGATTCGAGCACGTTCTACAATACGTTGCCGGTGTCGCCGCTGACTTGATCGACGAGAGAATCATTGACCAACAGGCTTGGTTCACTCACGTCTTGCCTTACGCCACCGTGTTCTTGCACGAGAGACAAGCTAAGGAAATCATTGACGACTTCAGAAAATTGGCTGTCGACAACATCCCAGTTGGTCCAAACTTCGACGACGAAGAAGACGAAGGTGAAGATCTATGTAACTGTGAGTTCTCTTTGGCTTACGGTGCCAAGATCTTGCTAAACAAGACTCAATTGAGATTGAAGAGAGCCAGAAGATATGGTCTATGTGGTCCTAACGGTGCTGGTAAGTCTACCTTGATGAGAGCCATTGCCAACGGTCAAGTTGACGGTTTTCCAACTCAAGAAGAATGTAGAACCGTTTACGTCGAGCACGACATTGACGGTACTCACGCCGACACTTCCGTTCTCGACTTCGTTTTCCAGGGTGACGTTGGTTCCAAGGAAGTCATCACTGCCAAGCTAATCGAATTCGGTTTCTCCGATGAAATGATCAACATGCCAATCTCCTCCTTGTCTGGTGGTTGGAAGATGAAGTTGGCTTTGGCCAGAGCTGTGTTGAAGAACGCCGACATTCTATTGTTGGATGAGCCAACTAACCATTTGGACACTGTCAACGTCGCTTGGTTGGTCAACTACTTGAACACTTGTGGTATCACTTCCATCATTGTTTCTCACGACTCCGGTTTCCTGGACAGCGTCACTCAATACATTATCCATTACGAAGGTTTGAAGCTAAGAAAGTACAAGGGTAACATGTCTGAATTCGTCAAGAAGTGCCCAACTGCTCAGTCTTACTACGAATTGGGTGCCTCCGACTTGGAGTTCAGATTCCCAGAACCAGGTTTCTTGGAAGGTGTCAAGACCAAGCAAAAGGCTATTGTCAAGGTTTCTAACATGACCTTCCAATACCCAGGTACCGCCAAGCCTCAGATTCAGGACATTTCTTTCCAATGTTCTTTGTCTTCGAGAATCGCTGTCATCGGTCCTAACGGTGCTGGTAAGTCCACTTTGATCAACGTTTTGACCGGTGAACTATTGCCAACCATCGGTGAAGTTTACACTCACGAAAACTGTCGTATCGCTTACATCAAGCAACACGCTTTCGCTCACATTGAATCCCATTTGGACAAGACCCCATCTGAGTACATTCAGTGGAGATTCCAGACTGGTGAGGACAGAGAAACCATGGACAGAGCCAACAGACAAATCAACGAAGACGACACTCAGGCCATGAACAAAATCTTCAAGATTGAAGGTACTCCAAGAAGAATTGCTGGTATTCACTCCAGAAGAAAGTTCAAGAACACTTACGAGTACGAATGTTCTTTCACCTTGGGTGAAAACATCGGTATGAAATCCGAGAGATGGGTCCCAATGATGTCCGTTGACAACGCTTGGATTCCAAGAGGTGAATTGGTCGAGTCTCACTCCAAGATGGTTGCTGAGGTCGACATGAAGGAAGCCTTGGCTTCTGGTCAATTCCGTCCTTTGACCAGAAAGGAAATTGAAGAGCACTGTGCCATGTTGGGTCTAGACGCCGAATTGGTCTCTCACTCCAGAATCAGAGGTTTGTCCGGTGGTCAAAAGGTTAAGTTGGTGTTGGCCGCCTGTTCGTGGCAAAGACCTCACTTGATCGTCTTGGATGAGCCTACTAACTACTTGGACAGAGACTCTTTGGGTGCTCTATCCAAGGCTTTGAAGGCCTTCGAAGGTGGTGTCATCATCATCACTCACTCTGCTGAGTTCACCAAGAACTTGACAGAAGAAGTGTGGGCTGTCAACAACGGTGTCATGGTTCCATCCGGTCACAACTGGGTTGCTGGCCAAGGTGCTGGTCCAAGACTAGAGAAGAAGGAAGACGAAGGTGACAAATTTGACGCCATGGGTAACAAGATTAGCTCTGGTACCAAGAAGAAGAAGTTGTCCTCCGCCGAGCTAAGAAAGAAGAAGAAGGAGAGAATGAAGAAGAAGAAGGAATTGGGTGACGCTTACGTCTCCTCCGATGAAGAATTTTAAAGAATGATAAACTGTATTTAATATTTTTTTTCCATCTCTTCTTCATCGCTCAGACGCGGGAGCCAAGAAGAAATGTCCCTTTCACATTAGATTGCTTGGTCCTTTCATAAAATCGAGCTTTCTTCCGCCACATGTATTCTAGTTTGGTTTACACTTAAGTAATAGAGATTGTAAACTCTCAAGCTGTTCTATTTTTTTAGTCCCTCCAGTAATCAACGTCACACAAAAAATGTGTTAACGCTGAAACAATTGATTCCCAAATAACTGTATCAATTGTGGCAAGAAGGACTTCAAACTGAGTGAGTAGAATGAGACTCATCGCTTTCAGTGGTCTTTTTATAAGTATCTACCTTCTACAGTGTGTTACTTTGGTTACTTGCTCTCCTAATGTGAACTCAGCGTTTCAAGCGGTACAATGCCCTGATACACAACTCATCAGGGAAGCAAAAGTATGACATGCAACAAAAATTACATCCAGTGTCCTTATACTCTCACTGGGCTTTCGATCATCTGAACACTAACTTTGCCCAATCAACAGTCCTCATTGAGTAGAGAGGAAAGTAGATATGTAGCTAGCCGCCAACTCCTTATGAGAGGCAGTGTGGAAGAATTTATAAAGACTACTGGTGTGAGAACTTCAGATGTCGCCAGTTTGTCTTTGTTAGCTCAGGGACCGATCAATGTAGGACTTGCGATATCCGGCGGAGGTCTTCGATCTATGTTAATTGGGTCAGGTTTCATGTTGAAGATGGAGGAATACGGTTTGCTGAATTCGGTCAATTATGTCACTGGAACATCAGGAGGGAGTTGGATTCTTGCCAAGTTGGCCCTTAATGACTTTAGGATCAGCTCCTTAGGAGAGTGGAATATCAGTGAAAGCATTTTGAGGGGCGTTCCCGACACAAACGTTTCCGAAAGTAGCGTGGTGACTATGCTAGATGTGGGGGACTTGAACGAACTTTTCACCGCAGACGACTGGTTTTATGAGAAGCTTTCGCATGTCTCAAGACTTTGGGATAGAAGTACAGAGCCTATGCTAAAACAAGTGACGCCTTTTGACGACTTCTATCTGCGGCTAGAAGAGCAACTTGTCGCGAGAACTGGAATATTGGAAAAAAGAGGACCCGAGGTTTTTAGTAAGATCAAAAACGTTGTGCACAAGTTTTTTGATGTTACAAAAGAGGTTGATTCCAATGTTGAAAAATTTGTCGACTCGTCTCGCAACTTCGCGGAGATCTTACAGTTCTATGTAGACCTGCATCGTACTGTCAGGACCAAAAAGCTAAATGGCTTCCCGCTATCCTTCACGGACTATTGGGGACATGCTTTGATCAATGGGATGGCTTCTAAAGCTGGTCAAGCTTCACTGTCAGCGGTTATTGGCGACAGCAAACGGTTCCGAGAGTTCAAGACTCCATTTCCCATCTTTGTAGCAAATTGCAAGAATAACAACCTGCGACATGCCGTATTCGAATTCACGCCTTTCGAATTTGGTTCATGGACTAATCTGAGACTATTCATGAGCTTAAAATTTCTAGGATCCACTATGGTGGCGGGTGAGGCGAAAAAGTGCTACAATGGTTTCGACGAAATCAGCTTCATCACTGCCACGTCCTCTTCAATTTTCAACAATGTATTGATGTGCATATGGCAGTTGATAGCTCCAACCATACAAACTCGAAAGGCCATAGGCGCCATTCTTAGTGCTTTCAGCATAGGGTTCGAAAAGTCGAGAAATGGAACTTCTTCCATATCATCAACTACACCACGACCGGAATATGCAATCTACCATCCCAATCCTTTTTACCAATACCCGGGAATTGAGGATGATGTACTCACGAAGGATAGCCGTCTGTACCTTGTTGACGGCGGAGAAGACGGACAAAACATCCCAATTGGACCATTGCTGATTCCAGAGAGAAAGCTCGATGTGATTTTGGCATTGGATTCAAGCTCTGATACCCATGGATTTCCAAACGGGTCTATGTTGCATAACTTCTATCGTGACAATTACATTGATACATTTGAAGACACTTTTGACCACAATCCCTCGGCTTTCCAGACTCTACCATATATTCCCACAAGCAAGGAGTTCGTTGAAAAAGGACTATTGTCCCGTCCGGTTGCATTTGGATGCTACCTCTCCAGTTATCCTGACTCGATTACAGATCCAAACTTTAATTCGACGTCTTTGGTCCTACCCCCAATTATACTGTACCATGCAAATGCCGAGCATTCTTTCAGTGCAAATGTATCCACCTTCAAGCTCAGGTATACCCACACCGAAGTTGAACAAATGCTGAACAACGGTCGAGACATTTTCAGTTTTGATTCCAGTCCCAAATATAAGAGATGTTTGGCATGCCTCTTGGTCAAAAGAGCACACGATCGCAAACTACTTCAAGCAGAGGAGAACACATTGCCATTCTTTTGCGAAGTCTGCTTCAGTGAATACTGCTACAATTGAGCTGGCGCCAAAACCATGTATCCGCACTTCTTACGATGAGCATCGGTCATATCCAAAATAATCAAATTCGCTGTCAACTAAAGGTTCTGATGAGCCTAGGAAAATGCAACGCTGAAACTAGCGCACAATGCTGGCAAAAGTACTCATAACTGGTTTATTAGCGACTGCTTGGGCTCTTCCAGCCCGCAAGGATGGATCAGAAGTCAATCATGATGTAGAAAAGGCTCCTCCTGGATTATCGTGGGAAGAATGGCACATGCAACATGAACATCAAACTGAGAACTATGACGCTGAAACGTTCTTTGGGCTTCACGATATTGGTCAAAAAGGCTATTTTGACAAAGCTGATATCCTGAGTATGTATGGGCTGAGTCGTACGGAAGTTATTGGTAACGGTGATGGAATGGGAAAGCACGACAACTCTGAAAAAGTTGATGAAGAGATGTCAGGGAGAGTGTTCCGTTTGATCATGCAGCTCCTTGATGTTGACGATGACAGCAAAATTGACAAGAAGGAGTATCTGAAATTTGCAAAAAAAGGTAATAAAATGCCCGATCTAGGAGTCGGTGTAGGCCACCATTCAGATTTCGAGCTGGAATACGAGCTGCACCATTGGAATAAGTTTCACAGGGATCAGGATCCCTCGGTGAGAAATGTGCATCGCGAGGACATCGAGCACGATCTGCTGCATCATGAACATGAAATTGAGCACGAAGACCAGGCCCAGAGGGGTGCGGCAAGAATAACCGTCAAGACTGATGATGAGCTCGAAGCAATGATCAAGTTCGAAAAAATTCCTACCAAGTTCCGGAAAACCTTTTAGAAATTTTATAATGGTATGTGCGAAAGGCAAGGTACCATCCTGTTACAAATAGCATGCCTCGTTTTGCAGACTTAGGGTTGCAAAGATTGCAACGTTGCGACCAGCGCGTCTACCTGGAAAGTGTCAGATTCTATAGCGAAAGTCCGAATGCCTAATTGCTCCAAAAATTTGACGTCAACAGGAATCTCGCCATATTTTAAGTAAACTACGTCTGTAACAAAATTTGTCCAGGGTAGCGGCACTATTGCACCTGCACTCTCTGCTTTATGACTTCTTCTCCTGCGTTTGTGATTGTTCAGAGCCCTATTCATTGATTCAGCAATCAGCTGCACAAATTGCGTGCCGTCCATACCAAACGTTTCCCTGTCATATTTGTTATTGACTAAAAGCACTTTCCTGGCATGTTCGTTTTCCAGCATGGTCTCTGCGATGTTACCAAGAATGATGATGGGAAGTAGACTAGTCATCAGGGATCCAACAGAATAAATGATCATATCGCTATTTTTCAATTTGGCAACGGCCCGGCTATTGCCCTGTGGCAGCACTTCTTCTCCATAAGGATTGATGTAGAAAATACGCTTTATGGCGGCGGGCAGTAGGTGATCGACGTCGATGTCGAGTTTATCGAAATGCAATTGTGACAGCTTGAGTTCAGGGTGTATGTATCCTGGATATGCATACTCCTCGTTGTCTTCGAAATCCTCAAATGGCTCGTCCGAAGGGTATTGAGTCTTCAAAAGTACTGATGAGTCAGGACCCACAAGCGATTCTGTGCTCATATTTTGGGTCTTTAGCACAGGCAATCGGTCGCAGCCGCCACTTTTCTTAACCTGCTGCCGTGACGGATGTGAGATTTGAGATTGGCCAGTGATCACATCACCGTTTTGCAAAAGCGCGGATATGTGGTGCGTATGATTCGTGTTTATGCACGGAATGATGCTTGTGCGCTCATCGCAACGACAAACGCGGAGAGAAAGCTCGATAGATGCATCTAATGAACCCAAAAATAAACGGACACCTGTGAGAAACAGATTACCGACGCTAGCTTTTTCGAACTGAAACGGAGCAGAAGATTTATGTTTTTTGAGTATTTCCGCTTGAGTATGGATCAAAAACGACCTGCAAATATCCTTCACTTCACTCTCAAAGCCATTCCATACCTGGTGAGTTCCTTCCACTATCGAGTTCCATTCTTGTTTGGCACTTGTAGTTTCAGTGGACAGCCGAAATCCCAACAAAGACGATAACTTCTCGTCCTTTATCAAATGAACAATGCGAGAACGAATGTCTCCAATTGCAGGACCACCCAAAACACGCAGAATTTCGCTTGTGGATCCACCGTTATCGGAAATCGGAAGGATGAAGGAAAGTTCGTTCGAAACTGCTTCAAAAGCGGGCAGCAGTGCATTGGCTGCTGTTCCACCAGAAAGCACGACTATATTCATGGCTTGAACAACAGAAAAGGTTGGAAATTCAAAATTGTAGTTTTTCAAGAAGGATTCACAGCTAGCTTGGTATTGGGTACAAATCCTGAAATACAGCCCTTTCGAATGTTAAATGTCTTCAACGATTCGTTGTCTTAAGTACTTACAAAAAAAAGGGTCAGGACTTGCCTAGTTCTTCAAGTTTGACAAAGTTTCTGATGATGTGTTCTTTTCGTCACCGAGGTTGGACCGGACACTTTTGGATGCGCTGTCCAACTCAAAACGATAGTTTCAGCTAATGGAGCGGAACTCGAGAAAAACAAGCTGTCAATTGTGCTATCCCGCGGTTGTTCGGGTTCTCCGGTACTTGATTACACAGAGAGGGAAAGCTTGAATAGAACGAATCGAGATATCACTTGTTTCAGTTTGATAAGGTTCTTCTGATTCATCTATATTGAAGTAGATAGATATATTGAATGGGCTTTATAGGCAGATATAGCCAAGATACGAAGATGTTTCAGAGGAAAGAGCATTAGGAGCTTTGAAGACGAGCTGTTACAAGAAATTGGGGAAAATACGATTGCTCGATAAGATTGTGACGGGTTAGCACAGGTCAGTAATGTCAAATCGTGGGGACGATGATGAAGAGGAACTGATTGGGAAAGAATCAAGGCCAAGATTAAGTGCATGGAAAAAGGTGAGACACGCTTGAATTCTTGAGGTACGAGAAAGCTTTTAGGAAACAGAGGTTGTAGCTTTGTGTGGTAGTTTATTCTGCATTTCTGAGTGCAGAGGGCTTGGTCACGTGGTTCAATGCAGGGCAGTTGTGAAATCTTGTTTGATTGATTATGAGAGAGAGTCGCTGCGTTTTTGGTGTGGTAGTAAAATACTTCGAGGAGAGACAGACTTTGAATGGGCTTCATTCGAGTGTTCTGGAGTTCTTGCATGATACCGGGTGTTTTTCAATGCTCTCTACATTGACAAATTTCCAGGGTGTCACTATCGTACGAGAGCACCTGTTTCCAATGACACCACGACAGGGCTGGGGAAGGATGGTCTCTGTCGCTCTATGGCACAGTAATGAGCTGCTAGACTGCACCCCATGAAAACTTATGCCAATTTGATTTATTTTGTAGAAAATGCACGCTCACTCATCACAACTGTTTTCGACATAAAGAGAAAAACCTGATATTTCGTCTTTTGCCCAGCTGGTATTGATCGAGGTAATATGCTTAGGCGTTTCCCGAAACCATTTTGAGCTTAAGATCTACCCTCAATGGTGAAATCGTCCTCCGGTACATCGTTCTACGTCAGCTGTGGACAATTGTGGGAAGCTGTCTCTACTGGCTAAAACGCCTCGCGCATCGTGAATATGTTTCGAAATGCTCCAGAAAAGTTGTTGAAGGCTTTGAGCTTTCTTCTAGATATGTTCTCTTTTTCGGAACATCAATTTTCTGCGTTACGGTATGCAAATGATGTTGATATGTCGGAGGTGTAGCAGCCAGGATAAATATTAACGTAGGCCGAAGCCTGGCTGACTATAAGACCTTCCGCACTTCTACCGATTATCTTGGGCTTTCATATCTGGCCTCAATATGTGAGCAACCCAGAGCCTCCTTGTGCACTTGCAAACGTATGGTCCTTTTCAAGCGAAGATCTCGACTCAGTTTCTGTTCAGACAATATTTGATTTATGCTGTTCCTTACTGCATCAAGATGCTTGGGTCGAATACCTGCAATCTCCAGATTTCTCGTACATTAGAGTGTAAAACTTGCTCACACTAATTAACCATCATCTTGTTTACCCATTGCTTACTCGAAGAGCAATTTGGTGGGCTTAGGAACCAGTTCTAAGAGAAGCTTCATTCTTAGAAGAAAAGTTTGCTGTCTTTACTTTTGAGCTGAAACTTTCTCTAGATATAACTCTCAAGGTAAACCTGCTTGAGAGAGTTTGTAAGACTCGTTAAGGAGGACCATTACGGCACACAAAGGAATGTCATAATGTCTCTAAACTTTCCAACGAATAGAACCATTATCTTTGATCTTAGAAATCAGTTCATTAATCCTCAATGAGCTCGGCATCTTGCTTCTCAAATCGCTCGGCAATGTGTTCATAATTATGCTAAGCACATGGTTCAAGCGACTAATTCTTTTGATACCTCCCATTTCATTATCACCATCTCCAGTTAGCTCGGGCTTTCGTCTAAGCGTTTTCTAATGTGACATCCGCGATTTTGTATTCGAGTGGGAACTGCTTCAGTAAATTGACTAAAACCGGTTCAAATGGTGTGGAGCACTTCTTTCATGAAATTCAATTATGTGGACTTTACGATTTTGGTCGAGAGGTTTCAAGTTGGCGCAAGACAGATCTTGCTTATAGCAGAAGTCCAAATAGCCAACAGAGAACTACTCTTTAAATCCCTTTCTAAGTAGAACTTCGACTGGTTGTCAAATGGGTCGTGGTAGTTTGTGATTTCCTTTGCGAATACCTTGCGAGAGTTATTGAGCCGGTCCTTGTTCTTTCCGGCACCAAGACCAATCAAATCGCAAACGGTGCTGGGACTCCTCTGGGCTGAATTGTAGTCAATGCAATTGGTTCGTTTTTCATTGTAAAGATCCTTTCGACAAAGTTACTAACGCTTGAGCATATATTGTGAGGCTCTCAATCTTGTGAGTTCGTTTTGCTTGGGGTGCATTTTTGAAGTGCTTTACTGTTTCAGTGGTAGTAGGGTTTCTGCTAAAGCCGAACACTCGACAGCTGTGGTTATACTTGCAGTACCCGTGAGCTTTATTGCCACTGAAATTGGAGAACCTGATGTGCCAGCCAGGTCTCTAATTTCTTGGGGGAATATTTCTCCAGAAAACGTTACGCTCAGTATTTTACGTTGATTCATTGAACATTCATCAAAATAAATGGAATAACGTGAATATAGCCTCCTAAAATCGCGAGTTGGAGTCAATGACGAGCCATCTCATTCGGCTCAAAACTGGAACTTCTTTCTGAACATCAATTCATTTCCTTCTATGTGCATCAACTCCTGAGTTATCGCTCACCAAACTTTCTTGTCCACCATCTTCTGAGTCACTGTTTTTGGCCCCTTCAACCTCAAGGTTTGTAAGAGCTTCAATCAGTCAGCAAAACGTTATCAGAAGCCTTGCCGCTTGTATATAATTCCTTTGAATAGCGCCTAGAGAAATAACCTTAGTTATCTGAGAGTCCTGTTCCCTGTTCTCATCCAGTGTTTCGTCATCAATTTGTTTGTAGACACTATCCCATTCCTTGAATTAGTGACCTGTAACTGAACCTCTTACTGTGTGTGACCGACCCTAGACATCGCAATTACATCAGAATAGATCGAAAGATCAGGATATTTGCAGTATGATTCAAAGTTGTGCTCAGATTCGAAAGCTGAAGATCTACTATACAATTAAGACCTGAATGCTACCCGCGGATGCTACTCAAAGACACCCCCAGCTTTTCACACCATACCCGTTAACCCACCCGTTCAGTCCCTGGTCCTGTTACTATGGAGTGTTGGAGGTGTTCGAGGACAACAGACCAAAGATATCGCCATATCAGCTTTGAAAGTACACAGCCCTGACTACTTTAAACCATAAAGTGAATTCTGTACCCAACTATGGTTCGAAAGACCTGTGACCATGCGTCCAATTGAGAACTGAATGAAATTTCAAGAGTGACCGGTGAATCTAACTAACTCACCTCTGAAGTAATGCTTAAGGATCTAACCCTCCCGTCAATCAGGTTTTGAAGACAATTCAAGTTAGCGTTACTCGAACGCACTGGCGAAAAAAGCGCGGTGAAACTCTATAAGACAGTATCAAAAGACTGAGATATAGTCTCGATTTGATTGTGGGTTCAGCAAGTACATGCCATTAAACGCCGCTCAAAACCTTGGATTGACAAAACCTGGAGAACCTCAGTCGTCGCGAGCAAGTATCACGTGACTCAAACGGTCTCAGTTATTAAATCACGTGTAGCTCAATTATAATGACATATTTCTACCATCACCTTATGAGAAAAAAAAAGGTCTAAAGTTGCTAACTTCTTAAGAACACCCGAACTGTCAGATAAAGATTCAGTATAAGAAGAACCTCCAGAAGTCTCGGAATCATACCTCGCTTTCTTCAGCCTTCACTGTACTTTTCAAGTGAAACACCTAACTCCAAGCTTACTCACTTCGCTCACATCCTATCGCATTGAAAATGGTTAAGGCAGTTATCTTTACAGACTTCGACGGCACTGTTACGTGGCAAGACTCCAACGATTTCCTCACTGACACCAAGGGATTTGGTAAGGAGGAAAGAACCAAAGTTTTCGAAGGCGTTCTAGACGGCACCAAATCTTTCAGAGATGGGTTTTGGGACATGTTGGAATCGGTCAAGACTCCATTCCCCGAGTGTGTCAAGCTAATCGAGCAGAATATACAGCTGGACCCTGGCTTCAAAGACACTTTCGAGTGGGCCCAGGAGAACAACGTTCCCATCGTGGTCATCTCCAGTGGTATGCGTCCCTTGATCAAAGCGCTTCTGAAAAAGCTTGTTGGTCCTGAGGCTATCGAAAAAATCGAAATTGTCTCGAACGAGGTCGAAATCGATGACGATGAGCAGTGGAGAATCGTTTACAAAGATGACTCTCCTTTCGGTCACGACAAATCCAAAAGTATCACTCAATACAAGAAGAAATTCGAAGTTGCCGGCCAGAAACCTACTTATTTCTACTGCGGTGACGGTGTTTCCGACTTGAGCGCCGCAAAGGAGTGTGACCTGCTTTTCGCCAAGAGAGGCAAAGATCTCGTCACATATTGCAAACGCCAGAACGTTCCTTTCCGTGAGTTTGACACTTTTGAGGATATTTTGGCAAGCATGAAGGATGTTCTAGCTGGCAAGAAGACTGTCGGTGAGCTAATGCAAAATTGAGTTCTCCAGCCTCTGTATGTAATCTTTACGGAAATGAAATAAAAAAGGCTCGGATACGACAGCCAAATCTTGATGCTTGTGGAAGGAGGTAGTTCAGCAACCTGCTGATATGGATACCACTGTACTGGTCCTGCTAACACGACAATCGCATAATCTAACGGTTCCGGTGTCCTTGAAGACATGTGTAGTTTAGCTCTAGCTTGATCTTTCCTGTCACTTTTTCATATCCTGTCTTTTTTCTGTGAGAGCTTGAATTAGGGAACTTCCCTTTAATCCATCTGTCCTCCAGTCCGAGCACCATACAGGTCAGCCACAAGTCAAAGACTGCATAAAAGCCAATCGTATATAAAGGGTAGCATTTTCGGTAAGGGAGGAGATCAGATGTAACGGCTTGAAGTTCACGGCGGTAGTGTTTTTGGTGCTAGCTGCAACGACTCAACTACAACAATAAGCCGCTATCTGTCCTTAGCTCCAACATAAATACACTATGACAAAAATCAAGGTGAAAACTCCGCTTGTGGAGATGGACGGAGATGAACAAACCCGGATCATTTGGCAACTGATTCGCGAAAAACTGATTATTCCATTCTTGGATGTCGATTTACTGTACTACGATCTTTCAATTGAAAACCGGGACGCTACAGATGACAAAGTCACAACAGATTCGGCACTTGCCACCCAGAAATACGGCGTGGCGGTCAAGTGCGCTACCATCACGCCTGATGAAGCTCGTGTGGAAGAATTTAAGCTCAAAAAAATGTGGAAATCGCCCAACGGCACAATCCGAAATATCTTAGGAGGAACCGTGTTTAGAGAACCGATAGTAATCCCTAAAATACCAAGGCTTGTGTCCAAATGGTCAAAACCAATAGTGATAGGTAGGCACGCTTTTGGGGACCAGTATAAAGCCACTGATGTCGTGATTCCCGGTGAGGGTGAGCTGAAATTGGTTTTCAAGTCCAAAAACGGTGACCACGATTTGGATTTCAACGTTTTCAACTTCCCTACGACGGGCGGAGTAGCAATGGCAATGTACAATACCACAGAATCCATTGAAGGCTTTGCGCGGGCCAGTTTTGAGCTGGCTTTGCAACGCAAAATGCCGCTCTATTCTACTACCAAAAACACGATTCTAAAGAGCTACGATGGTAGGTTCAAGGACATTTTCGAAGGTATGTACGCCAGGGATTACGAATCGAAATTTACGGAGCTAGGAATATGGTATGAACACCGGCTTATTGATGATATGGTAGCACAAATGCTCAAATCATCAGGCGGATTTATTATCGCTATGAAAAACTACGATGGGGACGTGCAATCAGATATTGTCGCACAGGGATTCGGTTCTTTAGGTTTGATGACCTCTGTGCTTGTGACACCTGATGGTAAGACATTCGAAAGCGAAGCTGCACACGGCACGGTCACAAGGCATTATCGGTTATACCAGCAAGGTAAAGAAACCTCAACGAACTCGATAGCTTCAATTTTCGCGTGGACCAGAGGTCTTATCCAGAGGGGAAAGCTAGATGCAACTCCTGACGTTATCAAGTTTGCAGAAACGTTAGAGAAAGCTACAATAGACACTGTGCAGGAAGACAACATCATGACCAAGGATTTGGCATTGATGGTTGGAAAAACTGACCGCTCGAGCTACGTCACGACTGAAGAGTTTATTGACGCAGTCGAGCGGCGCCTTAGTGGTGGCTTTCTTGCGCCCTCATAAATTATGAATGCCTAGCGTCGATTTCGACTATGTTACGTGGGCTGCGGAGGCTAAGGGAATGTCAGCTGAAAGCGGTACGATAGGATGAGAGGAGCATTTGAGAGGGGGTGCTCGGTGACGTACTAATCTCTACTCGTTCACCGAACTCACATCGAAATCCGCGATAGTTTAGTGGCTAGAATTCGGGCTTGTCGCGCCCGGGACCGGGGTTCAATTCCCCGTCGCGGAGTCTAATTTTTTTCGCTAACCCTCGATGCACTTTCTCTACCAAAAACGCATACACTCTGTGACCTCTTTTCCACCGTCAGTTCCTCCCAACACGCCAATGTTACGGATCTGCTGGGTGGCCTATCTTGGCCGTTTGTGCAGAGCCAAATTGGCCAACGAACATCAAAAACACATTGTCTATTTATGAGTCAAATCAGATTCTTTATAACATAACCTTTATTCTTTTTTTTACTTTTTATCTAAAACACACGTACGAGTTCGGGTCCAAATAACCTGTATTTCTGGCCTGTAAACGCATATCTCGCCGCCGATTTCGCAGTTCTGCCTACTCGGCAAACTCTGGTCTCAAATCAGAACGCCGAGGTGCAACCAACGGATGCAATTGTGCGAGATATGTGAATGCCCACATTAAGAACATCATGGCTAAAGATAAAATGACAGTACTTCTCCATACTCTGGTAAACAAAACCGGTTAGTAATTGATTGACAACATCAAGAAATCGCGCCCACGACAGGCCGAAGTAAAAAAAGACACCAAGTATCATAATCACACATACGTCCGATTCTCTTTGGGGGCTAAAAACCAGAACACAACGCTGAACAAAGAAACAGCCAGAAAGGCTGCTACAACGGTAAAACTGAGGGACTAAAAGTTAGTACGAGTCGAAATCAAACGAAGGCAGTGTTTCTAAGTTTCGAGACCATTACATACAAACTCATAAGTATGATACTGTAGACTTTCTTGTCGAAAACGTCCAAGGTCCGAAAATGATAGGTTGGAACCTTTAAAGGAAATGTTCAATTTTAATTTAAATATTATATATGACCGATTAGAGATTCTGTCATGTGATTTTTTCTACGCGGTGTATGGGTGTATTCGCATGTTGCGTTTTTCTTTATATTGACACAACAATCCATTTATTTCGTTATGATGTAGTCAAATTATTTGCCATCGCTGGTTGCATTGTCTGTTGCAATTTCCACCCTTTATTCCCGCGGTTTCCGTTTTATAAAAGAAGCTTACCAGAGAGATTCCGAGATAGAATATTTTCTGGAGTCTGACAATGTGCCCGAAGACGTATGAGTGAGAAATAGATTGTTAAGTGAGTCGGTCGACAAGGTGGCTAGATGGCCATATACCTATTGAATTCAGCATACCGATGGTATTGATACGTATATCACTTTGTACTAACCTGACATCATTCGAACGTTTGGTCAAAATCAACAGAACAGAACGCTGAGAAAAGTGTTAGAACTTAAGTTCCTCAACGATAATCCTCAGTGATACGGAATTATCTTGATCATGTCCCGTGAAACTGGTCCTTACGAGCATTGCAAATAAAATCCCGGAGCATCGAAAATTAGAAATTTCTAAACCGCATGAAGAATGGAAGACATCCGTAAAGGAGGACAATACTAATCCAGTGTCGATGAGCTCAACCATCCAACACCTCTAGAACTATAAATCATATCTCTATTGTTTCGTCGCAAGTGATCTGGTGCTATCCTTTAGTTTACAGGGTATATATATAACCTACCATATAAGAATTCACACGCACGCCAGATAAGTTTGAACTTCTTCATGGCATCACAAGAACCCGTATGGAAGCGCTCAACTTACCGCCACCCGTGGTTGACTGGCTGTTCAAAGTAACACAACCGGTATGGACAATTTTTTTCGCAACGGGGTCTACTGTCGTCAGCGCTATACTAACAAATAGTTGTGCAGTATTACGATGCCAGGACAACGTTCAGGGACGTGATGTACACGTTAAGTGAATTTCGCAACGTAAGACCTCGCACCAAAGTCTTCACAGACTCACAAGGAAAGACCCAGCTGTTGCTATGTTTGTATGGACGTTTTAGTAGCGATCAGGTCCCTGTTTCCGTGCCAGTGTTAATTTGGATTCCAAGAGAGTATCCAATTTTGGCACCTTACATCTTCGTGGATTTCGACGCACTGCAAGACGAAAAAATGGTTCCGGGAGGCATTGTGGACTCTAGTGGACGTTTCCGATTGCCCATGTTGGAATCTTGGAACCCAGATTCCTGCAATTTGCGAGATTTGGCCTTTTTACTCAACTCCACAATAATGGAAAATCCACCTTTTTTCAGGTTGGAGCCAGGATTTGAGCAAAGTCCACCACTACCAAAACGTATGGATTTGCCAGAAGTGCCCGTCGCCATAGGATCCTCGGTATTAGGGTCTGTTGATCAAGTTAGCCAATCCATGGGCAATGTCAAGCTCGATGACGCAGCACCGGTATTGCCTCCAAAACCTCCCTCCACAGCACCCTCTGCTGCACAATCTACAGCACATTCTACTGCGCAATCTGTTCCTCCTGTCATTCAACCACAACCTGAGCCAGAGCTTCCAAATATTATGGATCTTGACGCTAATAGTCAACAGGTTTCGAGCTATGACGATGCATTGAGCCGCTTGCGTCATCTGGTCGCGGCTCTGGCGAAAGAAGACCGGGAAAATGTCGCAGAAGCCTTACGCACGCGTATGTTTGCGGTTCAAAACGCTACAGCCCAGTTCGGAAATATATGTGAGCAAGAAAAGGCTGTGCTGGATCAGAAAGAGGCCGCTGTATCCGAAAGACATGCTTCGGTCTCAAGTGGGTTGCGTTTGGTCCGTGAGCAACTCGATAAGGCGCAGTATTACGTGCAAAACTACGGGCCTGAGTGTGACTTGAGCTCGATGCTTGTTCCCGAAGCTGCTGGGGTCAAACAACTGCGAAACCTAGTGGCTCAGGACCATGCTGTGACAGACACCATCAATGCGCTTAGTAGACTGGCTTACCAGAACGTTTTGGCTCCTGAAGTCTTCTTGCGCAAAGTTCGATCACTGGCGCGCGACCAGTTTATGCTACGCCTTCACATGAACAATATAACCTCAAGAGTCTCTAGCTAGTGGTGGTAGTGTCTTCAAAGAACCAGAATGAGAACCAGAACGAAACTGAGCCCAAAGAGGGAGAAACAAATCGATGGATACCCAGTCGTTTAGCCGCCAAGCTCCACCTCGTATGAGACGATCAAGCCAGAACCCTGTGACCATGATTATGTCATCAATGGTCACGAGGGAATAATATGATCATGTTATACGTTGTGTCACATGATTCTTGAATATTTCATTATTTTTTTTCATTCAGGGCCTGGTGAAAAAACCAAAAAATTTTCCGATGAGATGAATGGTTACTTGAGAAGGTTATTTGTCGATTTGAAGCATCCATAAGCTTTTCTCTCAAAGTCTTGGAACTAGAGTCGATACTCAAGCTCTCGCACCGTTGATTTTTACTTGAGGAATGTCGGACGAATACATGATCAAGCCCGAGAACGTTGCGCCCACTACGGACGCCAGCGAGTGGCCTCTGCTGCTGAAAAACTACGACAAACTTTTGGTGAGAAGTGGACATTACACTCCTATTCCTCACGGATCTTCGCCTCACAAGAGAGACTTGAAGTCGTACATCAGTTCTGGTGTAATCAACCTGGACAAGCCATCAAACCCATCGTCGCACGAAGTTGTTGCGTGGGTCAAGCGTATTCTACGTAGTGAAAAGACTGGCCATTCCGGTACTTTGGATCCAAAGGTTACCGGGTGTTTGATCGTGTGTGTGGACAGAGCCACGAGATTGGTGAAATCGCAACAAGGTGCAGGTAAAGAGTACGTGTGTATCGTCAGACTGCACGATGCGTTGAAGGACGACAAAGAGTTGGCCAGAGGCCTTGAAAACCTCACGGGTGCGCTTTTCCAACGACCACCATTGATCTCTGCTGTCAAGCGTCAGCTCCGTGTGCGTACCATCTACGATTCCAACCTAATCGAGTTCGACTCCAGTAGGAACCTAGGTGTATTCTGGGCCTCTTGCGAAGCCGGTACGTACATGCGTACACTTTGTGTGCATTTGGGTATGTTGCTCGGTGTAGGAGGCCACATGCAAGAACTTCGTCGTGTCAGATCTGGTGCCATGTCCGAAAATGACGACCTAGTCACATTGCATGACGTTATGGATGCCCAATGGGTGTACGACAACACTAGAGACGAAAGCTACTTGAGAAGAATTATCAAACCTTTGGAAACTTTGCTAGTGGGTTATAAGAGAATCGTGGTCAAGGACTCTGCTGTCAACGCCGTCTGCTACGGTGCCAAGCTTATGATCCCAGGTCTTCTTCGTTACGAAGAGGGTATCGAGCTATACGATGAAGTCGTTTTGATGACCACGAAAGGTGAGGCCATTGCAATTGCCATTGCACAAATGTCCACTGTCGACTTGGCCACTTGCGACCACGGCGTTGTTGCTAAGGTAAAGCGTTGCATTATGGAAAGAGACTTGTACCCCAGAAGATGGGGTCTAGGACCAGTCGCTCAGAAGAAGAAGCAGATGAAGGCCGATGGTAAACTTGACAAATACGGTAGAGCCAACGAGCAAACCCCAGAAGATTGGAAGAAGTCCTACGTGTCTCTTGAGGCCGAACAGACCGCTGCTGTCCCAGCCACATCCAAGACACCTGAGGTCCCTGTTGAGGAAGTCAAGGAAGTCAAGACTGAAGTTGTGGTAGAAGAAACCAAGAGTGACGACGAGGTCTCTGAGAAAAAGGAGAAGAAGGAAAAGAAGGAAAAGAAGGACAAGAAGGACAAGAAGGAAAAGAAGGAAAAGAAAGAAAAGAAGAGAAAGGCTGAAGACGAGGAAACTTCTGAGAAGAAAAAGAAGAAGTCCAAGAAATAAGGTCACAATCAATACCAGTTGCATTTATCGAAGCTTTTTTATTCTACACATATACATATTGTCCCCTGTATTTCTTAATGTTAATTAGTGTCACCCTGATATTGGCAGTTAGGTTACCTCCGCCGCTAAAGTCTGACTCGTCGATTTGGATCTAGACGACACATCCAATGTTGAGAAGTCCCGTTTACGAAAAATATGCAGTAGTGATATATGAGATGTAGAAGTTATGCTTAGTCGTTATGATGACATGTATATGATACAACGTTGTTGATTCGCAAAATCAAAAGTTTTCTAAGATTGCGCTTCTTTGAGCAGCAGTCAATGAAACAGGATAGTCAATCTTGTATTTGACTATCAGATCACCGCGCTGTGATGGCGTTTTGGCAATTGGCATACCCTGGCCTGGATATTTTGATTCATCTGCTGGTTGAATTGGTTGAACTCTGGAGATGGGCAACGTTCTGCCATCAATGGTTTGTATAGTTTTGTTAAATCCGAGAAGCGATTCTTTGAAAGTCAAAGGCAAGGAGTATATGAGATCATTTCCGTCCCTCGAGTACCTTTCATGAGGCTTTTCCTGTATGATGAACTGCATTGTTTGTCTGCGGCCGGTTTGTGGGTTGTAGTCTCCTTCGTTTTTGTAGGTAATCTTAGTGCCTGCTTTCCAGCCTGGTTTGAGCTGGATATCAACCTGCTGTTTCTCGGAAGTGCCACCGGGACCCTTACGTGTGATTTTAAACGATTTCTTCTTACCTTGGAAAAGATCCTCAAGATTAACGGGCAAATTCACCAAAACAGTTTTTTCTTCAGGAGGAGGTGATGAAGCCCCAGACTGAAATCCACCGGGCATTCCGCTGCTAGAACGAAAGCTGGTTCCACCAGGGAACCCGCCATGGCCACCACCAGGGAACCCTCCGCCACTACTGAAACCGCCAAACGAGTCTTCAGCACCGCCAAATGAGGCACCAAAGGGTGAAGCACCGCCAGCGCCACCGCCGCCGCCAAAGAATTGGGAGAAAATATTGAAAGCATCCTCGTTGGAAAACGCATGCGCTCCTCCAAATCCAGCACCGGGATGACCACCTGCGCCGC
Organism: Lachancea lanzarotensis; assembly: GCF_000938715.1. NCBI lineage: Eukaryota > Fungi > Ascomycota > Saccharomycetes > Saccharomycetales > Saccharomycetaceae > Lachancea > Lachancea lanzarotensis. The sequence goes on from NW_019212881.1 coordinate 867,313, forward strand.
CAGCAGCACCTGCCCCACCAAAAGCCGGTCCTCCGTTTCTAGAGGCCTCTAACCCATATGTATCGTAAACTTCACGTTTTTGAGGGTCGCTCAAAATCTCAAACGCTTCTGAGATCTCTTTGAACTTTTCTGCATCACCGGAAGGTTTATCTGGGTGATATTTTAGGGCCGCTTTGCGGTACCCTTTTTTCAATTCAGTTTCGTTTGCTGAAGGCTGAACACCAAGTAAATCGTAAAGTTTGGTTTCCCTCACCATATTATTCTATAATGTGTTATTAAACCTGGATCAATGCCTTACTATCGTGTTCGAACCGTAATCTGGTGTTTTCGGATTATTTGCGAGCTTTATGGAAAGTGTCGTAGTAACAGAAGATGACTGTTTTTGAAGAACTGCGAGCCCTTAGTTGTGTTATGTCTCCTAGTTGCTGTCCTTTTCGTTAAAACCGAGGTTCACGATCGTACCTGTAAAGTCTGGACGTCCCTGACCGAGAGTTTCGACTCCTTTATATACCTTGAGTTCAAATTCAGACATATTTACTGGAACTTTCTAGAAATCCGAAAAAAGTGTTGATAGCACTTTTGACGAAACGGTTTGAAATTTTAAAGGCTTTTTGGTCTAAAGATTAGGGAACTTTGATGGCATTCTATCAACCCATCCCAACAAGCGAAATAGGAGGGTGTTGAAGAAACCTCTGAGGCTCGAGCTTTATTTGTCAAACATTGTGGGTATCATAGTCTTGAAAAAGAAGAAAAAAGCCTATAAACAAGGTTAGGCTGTCGACTTAAATGTCCGTGATTCTTGCATCAGCTGGCTATGACCATACCATCCGATTTTGGGAAGCTCTGACAGGGGTATGCTCGAGAACTATCCAGCATGCTGACTCACAGGTGAATAGGCTGGAAATTTCGTCAGATAAACGGTTTTTGGCCGCAGCAGGGCATTTAAACGTGCGGCTGTATGACATCCGCACGACAAATCCAAATCCGGTTGCCTCGTTCGAAGGCCATCGGGGCAACGTAACGTCCATTGCATTCCAACAAGAAAATAAGTGGATGGTGTCGTCCAGTGAAGACGGCACTATCAAAGTATGGGACGTACGTGCGCCATCGGTTCAACGTAACTATAAGCATAACGCCGCTGTCAACGAGGTTCAAATTCACCCAAACCAAGGAGAACTTATTTCATGCGACCAGGACGGCAATATTCGAATCTGGGACTTGGGCGAAAACCAATGTGTCCATCAGCTCACTCCAGAAGACGACACGCCTTTGCAGTCACTTTCGGTCGCGAGCGATGGCTCCATGCTCGTTGCAGGCAACAACAGGGGCGATTGCTACGTTTGGCAAATGCCAAACCAAACGGACATTACAACACCTAAGCCGGTGACAAAGTTCCGGTCGCATGCGAAATACATAACTCGAGTTTTACTGTCATCAGACGTGAAACATCTAGCAACGTGTTCTGCAGACCATACTGCTCGAGTTTGGTCTATCGACGATAACTTCCAGCTAGAGACCACCCTTGACGGACACCAAAGATGGGTCTGGGATTGCGCATTTAGCGCAGATTCTGCGTATCTCGTCACAGCATGCTCCGATCACTATGTAAGATTGTGGGACCTATCTACAAGGGAGATTGTTAGACAGTACGGTGGACACCACAAGGGCGCTATATGTGTAGCTCTTAATGACGTATAAAGAGCATTGTAGAGATAGTCACAATACTTTACTGTACATAAATCAGAGTGTATATAAAATTACAACCATTAAACATGGTTTCTTATGCTTTTTAAGATCAAAGGGGTTGAAAAAAATCAAAGGTATGGTACAGTTTTTCATTGTTCCCAGCAATCGTTTGTGGGGGAACGCACGGCGTGAGCTTAGTGCTAGCCGCTAAACATCAATAAATTCAGCATCATTCAATGTCCTGCATATTCAAAACAGGGCCAGGCCTGCAATCGTACAGCAATAAGCAACCGGGGACATTAAGTGTTCGACAACTTTAAACGGGCGATATCAAAAAACTGCCCGCTTCATCGCACCAGTATAGCCATTCGTCTATGAAGGTCTTTATGACCCACCAGGAACCTGCATGCTCGGAACCCATGATGCTCAATTCACGGATGACACCAGTCGTAAAGACATTGGCATTTGCCATTATAACGGCAACTGGCTGGTCTCGAATCTTGATGAGAAAGGACAAAATTCGGATTGCTAAGTCAATCGCAAAGTTCTCACTAAGCAAGTGCTCATCACAATCAAAAAAGCTATCGATGGCACCTGAAATGAAGGTTGCTACCTTTTTTAAGATGATCTCATCATTGTTGCAGCAATAGAGTTCCGATCGACAAATATCAGGAACGTTAATGAATTTTTTCCAATCCTGATACATTTCCACCCTTGGAGAAGGGGTTTTGTAAATCTTCGAAGCACTTTTGGCGGTCCGGATCACCCTAGTCGTGCGTTTAACCAATCTAGAAAACTTCTTGGCAATCAAAACCTTACTCTTCACCATGGGTACGGGAAGGTCGATATTAGCGGATGATATCATTTCCGGGTAGGAGTGGGAGAATTCTATAAGCTTTTCAGACACAGAGGGCGGCACTGTTGCAGACTCCTTTATGAATTTCGTCAAGGATCTGACAGCAGTCTTATGTGTTGCAATATCCGCTTGATTTACCCAATCGTACAAGTGATCCGAAATGTACAGATCGAACATTGGAGGAGAAATGGAACTAGAGCTGAACGACTCTAGAGTATTTGTTAAATCATCAAACTTCGCAAACCTGATGTTTTCTTGAATGGTGTTGCAGTGAGCCTTGTAGATGCACTCGAGTGATGTGGCTATATCAATATCAGTATTTTGCGGCACGTAGGTATTAATGGAGGGAATATCCAAGGGCAGATTGATATCAACAGCTGAACCATTGCGACAGACCTCTTCTATGACTTTGAGAGAATCCCAAGAAACGGCGTCATTCCAACTGTCTGCATTACTCCTATTGTTGTGCTGAAAAATAACAGGTGGCGACCTTGAAGGAGACAAAGCCGTTGGAGGGATCACCTGGTAGTGAGAACTGTCATCTAAATTGCGATTGCTTTCAGCATCGCTATTCGATGACTCACTGACATTCTCTTCGCGGCTGGTTCCGTTTACTTGTGACAAGTTAGAGTCTGCTAAAAGCAATTTGGGGGAGGTAGACCGAGATGGGCTTATGAGACTCAGGCCGCAGTAGTGATACTTGGACTGACCACGCATACCCAAACGCCTAGTGGTAAGACCAGGGAAAAGAATTCTGATAAGTTTGCCCAATGTCGCCTGCGAAAGCGGCTTTAAGTTATTCTGTGCACAAGATGCCGCATATTGCGCGAAGATTCGACCTCGGGGAACAAAACTATTTTTCTCTCCTACACAAGCAGCCATTAACCATGTTAAGGCATAGACTTGTCTCTCGCGTTCACGAGTCTGTTCTGCAGCTTGAATGTCGGACTTATTGTGGGTAGAGGAATCCATATTGAGAACCGCAATTTCGGCTTCACGAACTGTTAAAGCACACTCTGGAAGCGATTTCGTCTTGTTTCTCGCTGCCAACTCTCTCAGCATGGTTTCGTTGCCATTTTTCTTGCCACCCGGCACACTAATTCTTGCCTTTGACACCTCTGGACGAGCGTCTGCATACTCTACGAAAGTACGTTTCTTGTCAATTGGTTCATAAGGGGGAGAAAAATGAGGTTGACTCGCCTGAAAAATTGGAAACTGCTGCTGGTAGCCGCGGTGGGCTTCGAGCGATTTGTCGTTCGGCAAAGGTTGAGGGATGGGGCTCGGTAGGTATCCAGGGCCCATAGGTGAATTGTAGCTTGTGCCATAGGGAGCCATTGGTTGCTGCTTTGCTGCTGCTGCTGCTGCTGTCATTTGCAAGCCGTAAGTGGACGCATACGTTCTTTGATATTGTGGGAAACCAGCAGACATATAATTTGATTGCGTCTGTTGAAACGGTTGTTGTTGATCAACATGGTGCTGCTGCTGCTGCTGCTGCTGCTGATACTGTTGTTGATACTGTTGCTGCTGCTGTTGTTGAAGATGCTGATGCGGGATATGCGGCTGAAATTGCGGCTGCTGTTGCAAATGCAGTCGCTCTTGTTGTTGTTGTTGTTGTTGTTGTTGTTGCTGTTGTTGTTGTTGTTGTTGTTGTTGCTGTTGTTGTTGTTGTTGTTGTTGTTGCGGCTGTTGTTGTTGTTGTTGTTGTTGTTGTTGTTGTTGAAGTCGCTGTTCTTGATGCTGTTGCTCATGCAAACGCTGTTGTGGCCGCTGATGCAGATGGGGTTGCAGCTCTTGCTGATGCTGGTGTAGGTGCGATCCATGCAGTCCGTTACCTAGCAGAGGAACAGATTCTGCAGGACGTGATGAGGTCAGTGAGCCGCTGCTGCTACTCGACGCTGTGGGGTCGTGGATTCTCGCTCCTGTGCTGCTCATACCGCTGCTAGTGCCGTCCAAAACATCAGGTTTAGACTGCAATGGCTGAAGATGCGGATGAAGACGCTTGTCACCCACGCCAGTCCCATGCTGGTCACTCATGTTGGGGATCCGAGTCGCGCCTGCAGCCTTTACTTTGAACGAGGTGTAACTCTAGATCGAAATTGAGATGACCCTCAGATGGATCGTGTTTCTCGACCGCCGGCTCCGGATCAAGCCCTTATATGTCGAGTTTGTCTGCCGTAACCTGGATACAACAAAAACCACGCTTCTCGCACAAATATTAGAAACTCTTGGGACTCTCCTTTTATCCCACTCCCTACCAGCTTTCAGCGTTTCTCAAAATCTAATTGTTCCGATCAAGTTCTGATCTGCCAAATTAATCCGCCAAAAAATGTCAGTCGCTTTTGAACGGTTGTAGCAGCGCTACAATCTTGTTGTTTACCACGAATTGGAGCAACGCCCAGCTTATAGTTACGACTGACAGTTTTGATTCCCTAGTCAGAAAGATAGCATTTTCTGTTTTGTTTGATTTTATTCCAATTCCAATTCCAACCTGCGATGCGAACGGGCTGAATGAGCGTGGAAAAATTTTGGACGAAAAGAAATTAAGGACCTTGCAGACGAGTGGATAATCGAGTAGTCAAATAAGTAGATCATTAACTAGACAATCGAGGGGAAGAATGGTTAGAAAAATGGATAGATGTCTCGTGACAGGGTTTTTTTTTTGGTCCTTGATTTTGTGGTTGGCTAGAGTGGCGGGCGGCTACCCTGTAATGATCGAAAACGGACGACAGTGCATAAGAGCGTGTGTGTATTACACCAGAGACCCTTAGCAGACCTATTGTTTCTGCAGAGAATGCTCGGGCAGCTCTCAGGCCTCTTAGCGGAGTGACTGGTTCTTTTTCCAGCTGGCAATTTTGGACTGGTCTTCAAAAGGAAGGGAGGTAGAATTGAAGGAACTACCTTCTAAAAACTTATAGAATAAACATTGATGTGAAGCCTTTGTAATGAAAAGGCAGCAGTACTCTGGAGAGCTCATCCGATATGGGGCATGTCTCGACTTGCGAATGGAATCTCAAGAAGATCCCTTCCTAGTGGAGCTTAGTTTCGTTTTGTATTAATTTAAATGTCACTATAGAGAAATAAACATTGACGTGTATAATGATTTATCTTGTTTTGACACTCGACTGCTTATAAGAACTAGGGAATCATGAAGTTACAGCCTCACACTTCTTTGCCGTGGCTAATGGAATTAACTCGCTATGCGCTATTTATTGTGTGTGTCAATTCAATGCATCGTTTTCGAACTCTGATTTTTCATAATTTCGAACTGAACAGATATAGAAAGTGAGCAGTTGAAAGCGTGTGTTCGCGATGATACCACGAATTAGGAGCTCGCTTGGCTGCCTCGTTCGGAACTTCAAAAGAGAATAAAGAGTGTCAAAACTGCTCCTGGTAACGTTGTAACATGTGCTATTCACGCTTTGAATGCTGTCATGTGCATGTCACATGAATGTCATATGGTGTGTATTGATCTTGATGCAAAGCTCATCTCTACCTCATCGCTGGAAAATTTTTAAGCGATGAGATGAGATGGGCTTGAGCATTCTAGAAGGATGTAAGAAGACATTCAGATAAACCGCGACTACAGCGATCTTAAACATTCTGTTGCACTTTAGTCGCTAGTCACTACATATACAGACTAACATGGTCGCAGGTCTAGAGTCCAATCCAGAGATTCTTCTTCGCAAGCGGAGAAATGCGGATAGAACCCGTCTGGAGAAACAAGAGTTGGCCCAGCGTCGTAAGCAACAGCAGGGGAAACAAAAACGGGCGCGTAAAAACAAGTTTGAACGAGCAGAAACCATTGTGGCGACCACCTTGGCGACTGATCGTGAAAAGGAACGCATCAAAAGAGTATCGAAGCTAGAAGCCCAACGTGCCAAGGGCGAAACGCATCATTTGGCCTCGAGCCGGGACTTCATCCTCAAAATCCGCGACCGCAGTGATGGTGACCAAGGAGCTGAGAGCGACGAAAACGAGGACGATGAGGACGCTGCCTCGTTGCACACCGAGAAATGCATATATGACGGCAAGCCCACGCTACTGTTCGTGCTACGTATTCGTGGTCCTGTAGCTGCCAAGATCCCACAGAAGGCTCACAAGGTACTGTCGCTGCTAAGACTCTCGGAAGTCAACACTGGTGTCTTCGTGCGTCTTTCGACCCAGGTTTACCCGCTCCTGAAGCTGGTAGCGCCCTACGTGGTCATCGGAGAGCCTTCATTGGCCTCCGTTCGCTCATTGATCCACAAGAGAAGCCGGGTGCTCCTGAAACCGTCTGAGGGCGGGGAATCTAGAGAGGTCATTCTCAACGACAACAACGTCGTCGAGGAGGCCCTTGGATCTGAGGGCATCATTTGCGTTGAGGACATCATCCACGAAATCGCCACATTGGGCGAGGGTTTTGTTAAGTGTAACTTCTTCCTTCTTCCCTTCCGTCTCAGCAGGGAGGTCTCTGGTTTCAGTGCCATCAGCAAACTACACAAGCTCAGACAGAGAGAATGGCAAAAACGGGCCCTAAAGATGTCCAACGCTTCCACAGCTCCAGTGGTTCAAGTGGACATTGACAATTTGATTTCCAAGCTCAACTAGCTTGTCGACAGCAGCAGGAGATGGGCAAACCCTTCACTATCTCTGTCTGTTGAGGTAGAGCACGTGAGTTTTTTTCCTCGATCTCTTACCATTTTATTTCGCCGGTACCGGCCTAAAATCACATCAATTTCAATATTTTTTTCACAGGTCTGGTTTTCTGTAGATTTTGAATAAATCTGCAAGATTCATATATATGTATAGTAATCGATGAATCTTTCGCATCTTCAATTCAACTATCGTAGTGCTAGTTTTAGCCTGTATCTAGCTTTGAATACTCATCCTTGCACGTATAAAGATTCGATCTTAGCGCAGAAAATAAGCCATGTCTGAAGTAAAGAAAATTGTTATCCTTCCAGGTGACCATGTCGGTCAAGAGATTACTCAGGAAGCCGTTAAAGTGCTTGAAGCGATTTCTGAAGCCCGTCCAAGTATCAAGTTTGAGTTTCAGCACCATTTGATCGGTGGTGCGGCCATTGACGCCACTGGTGAGCCTTTACCCGATGCTTCTTTGGATGCGGCCAGAAAGGCAGATGCCGTGCTTTTAGGTGCTGTTGGTGGACCTAAATGGGGTACAGGTCAAGTCAGACCAGAACAAGGCCTTTTGAAGATTCGTAAGGAACTGCAATTGTACGCTAACTTGAGACCTTGCAACTTTGCTTCGGAATCGCTGTTGGAACTATCACCTTTGAAGGCTGATTACGCTCGCGGAACTGACTTTGTTGTCGTGAGGGAATTGGTGGGAGGCATCTACTTTGGCGAAAGAAAGGAAGACGAAGGTGACGGTGTCGCCTGGGATAGCGAAAAGTACACCGTTCCTGAGGTGCAAAGAATCACCAGAATGGCCGCTTTCCTTGCCCTTCAACACGAACCACCTTTGCCAGTGTGGTCTCTGGACAAGGCCAACGTGTTGGCTTCTTCGAGGCTATGGAGAAAGACTGTTGAAAAGACTATTAAGGAAGAATTTCCAACCTTGACCCTTCAGCATCAATTGATCGACTCGGCAGCCATGATTCTAATCAAGAACCCAACTCAGTTGAACGGTGTAATCATCACTAACAACATTTTCGGTGATATCATTTCAGATGAAGCATCTGTCATTCCAGGTTCCTTGGGTTTACTGCCATCTGCGTCGCTAGCATCGCTTCCTGACACTAAGACCGCCTTCGGTCTGTACGAGCCTTGTCATGGTTCCGCACCAGACTTGCCTAAGGGAAAAGTAAACCCGGTTGCCACAATTTTGTCCGCAGCCATGATGTTGAAACTATCGTTGAATTTATTCGAAGAAGGTGTTGCAGTGGAAGAAGCTGTGAAAAGAGTTCTGGATTCTGGTCTGAGAACTGCCGACCTCAGAGGATCTAACTCCACTACTGAGGTAGGAGACGCTATTGCTAAGACTGTCAAGGAACTGTTGGCATAAATTATAGTTCTTGATGTAAGCTTTAACAAGATGAATGAATGTTATATGTACCAAACTGTATACAGCAAAAAGAATGAATAATACAAGGAATCCCGTGTTAACTGTGCACACAAAACAGGAGCAACAGTCCCACCGTCTTTAATTCTAGTTGCAAAATACTAGTGGCCCGACCACTCGATGGAATTGAGGTCGATACCTTCTTTGACCATCTCCCACAGAGGTGATAGGTCTCTGAGGAATTCTACCCTTTCTGTAATAGCCTTGATCACGTATTCCACCTCCTCATCGGTAGTGAATCTACCGATGCCAAATCTGATCGAAGAATGAGCCAAAGCATCGTCTTTTCCTAGTGCATGAAGGACATATGATGGCTCCAAAGAAGCAGACGTACAAGCAGAGCCTGAACTTAAAGCGATGTCTCTGAGAGCCATCAACAGAGATTCGCCTTCAACATATGCAAAAGATACGTTGACGCAACCAGGATAACGATGATCGGGAGATCCGTTCAAGGACGTGTGTTCAATTGCTAGCAAACCGTTCGTTAGCTTTTCGGATAGCCTTTTGACATGAGCAGAGTCGGCATCGAACTCTTGTTTCATAAGTCTGGCGGCCTCACCAAATCCGGCCACCAAGGAGGGTGCCAAAGTTCCCGATCTCAACCCTCTTTCTTGCCCACCGCCCGAGATTATAGGCTCCAGTCTAACACGGGGACGCCTTCTCACAAAGATGGCACCCATACCCTTGGGCCCATAGATCTTATGTGAGGATATCGACATCAAATCGATGTTCATCTTGTTCACGTCTAGCGGTATTTTCCCGTACGCTTGAGCTGCATCTGTATGGAAAAACACTTTCTTTTTCCGACACAAAGCACCGATTTCTGCGATAGGCTGCATGACACCGATTTCGTTGTTCACAGCCATTACCGACACAAGACAAGTGTCCGGCCTGATTGCCGATTCTAGTTCCTGTAGATCGATGAGCCCGTCTTCGTTAACGTTCAAAAACGTGACATCGTATCCCTCATTCTTCATAGCTCTAGCGGCCTCCAAGACACACTTATGTTCCGTTCTGGTTGTGATAATGTGTTTTTTGGTCTTGCTGTAGAATCTTGCAACACCTTTCAAAGCGGTATTATTCGACTCCGTCGCTCCGGACGTGAAGATGATTTCTTTCACGTCTGCGTTAATCATGTCCGCTATGTGTTTTCTAGCCGTCTCTACCTCCTGGTTGGTTTCCCATCCGTAGCTGTGTGTGTTTGAGTGTGGGTTACCATACAGACCTGTGTAAAACTTGAGCATCGTATCCAAGACTCGTGGATCCGTAGGGGTCGTCGCCTGCATGTCGAGATATATTGGTCTTGTCCCAAACCCGGTGTTTTCTTGATACGCATGTTTGAGTGCAGTTGAGCCAGATTCTACGACTTCTGCAGAGTCCGTTCTGGCTTCTGCAAGGTCCTCATGTGCCTTTTGCACATCCGTGTGCGTTTCCAGTGGCACATCAAAGGCTACTTTCGCCGTGGCGTACCACCTGTTAGCCACCAGGCCTGGTCTCCGGTTCCTCACGAGCAGCGACCTTGTAAACGTCCTTAACATTGTGTTTTTAGCGAGTTGTCTGATGACTATTCTAAACTTCTTGGCCAAGACGTCGATAATTTTGATGCAGAGATGTTAAAGCGTTAAGATAATGCCAGATAAATATTTTGGGGTGTCTAATTATCTAGAAAAACTGAAAGAAGAATACGACACGTGACTAATTAAACTCATTGTTTGAGATATCACTACATACGCTGTAAAAGCCTCAGTTTGGTGACATGTGATTGTGATATATGGCAAAGTCGATGAATCTATGAGCATAAAGTGCATGGTATTGCATCTCGATTGGTGCTATTGTGCCTGATAAGACCTTTATTATGTTCCCACTCTACGAGACAACAGCTTTGAGGGCATACCACAGGTATTACGAGTGTCGATCATCTTCGATTGTCGGGCATGAAGAGTTCGAATTTGCGAGTAATAACTAGTAACGTATTTAATTCCATTTCTCAGCGATCGATTCCACTGAAAAAAGACCATTCTAGCGAGCGATCATTCTCACCGGAGTCATCCAAATTAACTAATCAGTCATGTCGTGTGTGACACGTGACATCTTTCGTTTTTCCTGTCATCACACTCAAAAAACGGATTAAACCCACTACGCAAGCTTTTCACACCGCATCCGACTCGCTCGCTTGTCTGCTTTTAAGTTCTGCAATAAGATTCAATCTCGTGGCATTTTGAATATTTTCCTTCATGCAAACCACCATGCTAAAAAAAAGTCCCGAGAGCTCTCTTGGCAAACCCAAAAAAATTCGCTTTTCTGAACAAGCGTTTTTCGATTGCTAGGGAAACTCCAATCAAAGTGCTAGCGTTTTACACTGCTCTCTATTGTGGTCAGGCTACTTTTTAGGCTCACCTCTTTTCTAACACCGTAGCCCAATAATTGAAAAAAACCCTGATCTCGAATTAAAGCGTCACCACTATCAAAAGCTCGAGAAACGAAAACAGATAAAAAATAATGAGCAATGCAGCATTCGTAGCATCTCTTTTGGCAGGGGCTGCTGCTGGTACCTCAACAGATTTGGTGTTCTTCCCAATTGACACTTTGAAGACTCGACTCCAAGCAGTAGGAGGATTTTTCGCTAACGGAGGCTACCATGGCATATATAGAGGCCTCGGAAGTGCAGTAGTTGCAAGTGCACCTAGCGCGTCCCTCTTTTTTGTGACTTATGATGGAATGAAGTCTCTTTCACGGCCTACCTTTGACAGACTCATTCCATCAAATGGTCAAATGGCTGAAACGGCCACTCATATGTTTTCATCTTCCGCTGGTGAAATTGCAGCTTGTATGGTACGAGTGCCTGCTGAGGTGATCAAACAAAGGACACAAACTCATCAATCTGATTCTTCCTTGCAGACGCTAAAAAAGCTGCTGCGTAATCAAAACGGCGAAGGTGTAAGGCGAAACTTATACCGCGGCTGGTCCACCACAATCATGCGGGAAATTCCTTTTACCTGCATCCAGTTTCCTTTGTATGAATATTTCAAGAAAAGATGGGCGCATGCTGCAAATCGAGACCAAATCGCTCCATGGCAAGGTGCGCTTTGTGGTTGTGTGGCCGGTGGGATTGCTGCTGCTACCACCACACCACTGGATTTGCTCAAAACAAGGCTTATGCTCAGCAAAAAATCTGTGCCAGTTCTTAATTTGGCTCGAGACATTTACAAGCAGGAAGGCTGGAAAGTTTTTTTGAGTGGTATAGGTCCAAGAACTTTATGGATAAGTGCCGGAGGTGCTATTTTCCTGGGTGTATATGAAAGTGCTCACTCTCTCCTTTCGTAGTTATAGGTTCTGCTTCGACTTTTCCCGCAAAAGCATCTTTGTAACTGTTTGAATCATTCTATGAAATCGTATCATCGTGCGCTCACCAGCGTGAGCTTGCCTTGTTTCTTTCGTCTCGCATATTTCATAACAAAGTTGTCGATTTTTACGCCGGTAGTGTTAAGCTGCTCGATATAAGGTATCATCTCATTCAAATCCCAAGTAGACTGTAGTTTGAAAAGATATGCAAACCTTCCCCTGGGATCGTCGGGTAGTGCGTCTTTTGAGAAGTATTGTATGCTGGTACCTAAAGGACGGTAAAAATATCCTCTCAGTGCCGCGAAATCCAGATCACATCTGAAATATGGCGGAAAGAGAGCTTTCCATTTGATCATAAACTCTTCTTGAGGTATCAAAGCGCAAGAGGCAAACTTTTTGAGCGCTTCTATCCCGTACCATTGACTTACCGCTTTCACTTGAAGAGCATATTTGCCCTGCTTGTTTACTCTCGAAAACTTTCCTATAACTGTGCGTACCACGTCTAAACTGAAAGGATTAAATTCTTCGCCCTCACCCATATCCTTATTAAGGGCAGAGAAAACCTTTGACACATCAAGCGACTCAAAGTTCAGAGATTCGGCCATACAGCTCATTAACAAGATATGAAGGACCTTCGAGATGAACTCTTGTGACAAAATGCAGGCTATTCCTTCCACATTGCAGCCACCTAAAATAGGCCACTTTACTGCAAATTCTTGTTCTGAACAGGGCGAAATGTTCTCGAGTTCTTCGACCGTCCATCGAATTCCATTTGACTGCTGTAAAGATTTCTTGAAACTTTCATTATCTCCGGAGTAAATCGGTAGCATGCTAATGTCGATATCACCTATGGTCAAGCGTGCTTCGAGCTCGCTACCTTGTTTGGTATATGCGAGATGATTTACAGAGGGCTCTTCAATTCCCGCCGGAAGTTTGATCTTTTCCTCACCTAGCTCATTCGATACAAATTCCCTCATTATGAGAGCAGTATTGGAGTGGTTCTTCTGCCTCAGAAGCCACGTCTTGTCATTAGAGCAAAGAACGACAGAGCCCTCGAGACCTGGGGCTTTAAATTTGAGCTTGCTGTTCCCCTCAAGTGCGGCTAACAGCTCACCATTGAGAACAAGTAGTTTGTAGTCTTCATCCGTTTGCAACTTCGAATATAAATTAGCCGTAGGCATATTAAACTTCTGCCTCTAAGACAATGCTTCCTTTCTCGTTTGAAGCATCGCTGCGAGTATTGATTCGAATAATCTAAATTGACGCGTCAATCTAACCAACTCACTATAGTTCACGAAACTTTCGTGAAAATCAGGCAGAAGAGTATTTAAACACAAATGAGGGGCTGTCTGAAACCTGCGATTGCACTGGCACTCTACATGGCGAGCGGCTCTGCTCCTGTAATTGATTGTAAAGTCGGCCTGAGGGCCTAAAATAATCAATGCGCCAAAAGTAATATGATTGAGAATATATCTGAGATGTTCTCGCGTGTGCAAGAAATTGCGTGGTACCAAAGAGGATTATAGTAAGGGAAATGATTTCTTGGCTAAATGCAAGCCATAGTAGAGAAGTAAAGAGTTAAATTGTGGCGCACATGCTTTGATGGTCCAATTTTTGTTCATGAATGCAAGGCTGAGAGTAGAATGTAGAAAAGAGGCCAGAGGCCATCAATTGTCCTTTAATTGAAGCAAATCCATCACACAGCAGTAGCTCGCAGCAATATCCGAAATTTTCATCTGAACCTTGACCCGACGACAATTTATTTCTTAGTTTCAAAGAACACCCTTTACGCGTCAGTTTATGGACCAGGCATTTCTCTGAGAAGGTTTCCTCCGCATACCAGGGTTTTACTAGTGTGCCATTGGCTTCGTACTCTTCTTTCTACGCACACGGACGCTTCCCACACTACGCTTACCGTAAAATCTTATAGCACAGGTAAGGCGCCAGTTCTGCTACACTACATTTATTGGGGTGTTACGAACGAAAAGCAATGAATACTCAAGCTAATCCGCACTCTTTGTGAGCTAAATCCGTTTTTAGAGCTGCGATGCTGTTTTTCCGGTTTTCGCATGTTAAGCTAGTACTAGACAAGATCGGTTAGAAATGTGGTAAATCGAGCAAGAAATTAGAAATGGCTAGGCACACCATTTCAAAAGTCAATCCAGTATTAAGAAACGTATAAGTGACGCTCAGGTTCTGGCCGGAAGAGCGACAGGATAAGGAATTTATGTATATCACGTGTTTCTGGATGTACCAGTTCGAAATAAAATTACAATGTTGGAGGTTACATTTATTACCTTCACCTTAAATGATTCGAAATTCGAAAAGTAAACACCCATCTTGTTCTGCAATTGCGCGCCACCGAGACCGATGGAGGAAGTACTAAGGATTGTAGAACCTCAAAAAGCTTCTTATAATTCAACCAAAGAGCAGCTCCCGAGAAAATGTGTAGAACTACACCAGAACCTGTTTGTAGATTCCGTGCCAGAATCGAAAAACTGGGTTAAAGATGTATTTCCCAACGCAGCAATCTACAGGGGTTTCGATGAACTACTTTGGGGCTACTTTATCATTGCTGTCTATAAGAGTTCAACTTCTAGTAAGCTGAACTCACTCATAATGGATAAGTTAGGAACAACACATTACGATGCGGTAAATATCTCCCGAAAATCTCGGTTCTATCCTGCAGTCGAGAACTTATCGCCAACTAATCGTGAGTCAAGCGTTAGAAAGTGTATCGCTGTCTCATTGCTACAAAAGTTTGCCGATTTGGATCCCATCTTGGTGCCTAAGCTTCAGCCGCAAATGAAATACGATTATGATCCTACAGCAGCTGGTGACCTTGCTAACAACTGTCAGTTGATAGGGTTCTGCCCCCCTGGAGATATAGGCAAAAGTTTGGACTGCCTGGGCCTCCTAAGGCCTCGTTATTCTGGATCCTTACTTCTCGACGTTGTTTATGAGCACAAAGAATCCGCCATCGAGGCCAACAATGAGCTTGTTTTCCACCTTGGGGATCAATTAGAACAATTATTCGACCCATTGACAGAATACTCACCAGAACAAACAGAAATCATATACAAGTCACCAGAGGGTAACACGCTTGTGGAAAAGGACGATACTATCGTATCAATGATATGCAATGAAATGCTACAGGTACAAACCAATTTCACCCTCACACTAGTAGAGTTTCTTCAAAAATTCTTAATCCCCCTCCGAATAGAGGTCGCAAATGAAGAAATTGCAGGTCTTTCCATACCAAAACTAAATCGTTTATTCCCTCCGACGATTGATGAGGTGACTAGAATTAATTGTATCTTCTTAGATGCATTAAAGGCATCCCACTCTTACGGCTCACAAGAGTTGCTGAAGGCATGCAGCGTTACCATACCATACTTTTACAAAGCTTACACAAGACATGACGCGGCCACCAAAGACTTTTCAAAGCAACTCAAAGAGTTCTTGGCTAAATTTCATGATGCACTACCTGGCCGCGAGTTTTATACGCAAATGAAAATTGATGCTATTATTAAAAGTCCTCAAGAAACCATTTTGAAGATAAAACTAATCATTGATAGGCTTTGGTCAACCAAAAAATGGGCCTTAGGCAATGCACACTTGGCAGAAGCTCATTATTTGAAAATTTGTGACATCATCGACTCTTTTGGAGCTGATGAGAAGCCATTGAAATCCTACAACACGAGGGTTTTCACTCCATCTGGAAAGCTTTTAACTGAGCTAGCTAGGGGCTGGCCCACAGAACTACAATATAACTGGCTGAAAAGAAGAGTCGTAGGTGTTTTCGATGTCATGGATTCAAATGATAATACGCAGAGGAATATTCTTGTTATTTTCAGTGACTACATCGTAATTCTTAACGTCATCGACACCAGCTCTTATTACGACAGCTATGCAGGCAAAAAGCCACTTCTTTCTGACGTTTTGATGAACTCGCTCATTAATGAAGTTCCTCTTCCACCAAAAGTTCCTGAGTTACGAGTTGCTAATTACTTTTACGTCAATGATGTCGCAGCGTCAACCTTCGGGACTGATATGATTCGAATCGATCATCTGAACTCAAACAATGTCACTGCAGTTGCTGCCAAGATTATCTCATCGTCGCTAACAGGTTCAGAGGTCGTTAATTTGATAGCTAAAGCAAAGATTTTAGAAAAAGAGACTGCATTCCACCTTTTTCGCTACACAGACGAGGATCTTCAAGTTTTTTCCACTGCGCATGAAGTCAATGCTTACGCCATGGAGAGGATAAGATCGAGGTTTTCTCTATTTTTAAACATGAATCAAAACCAGAAGGTGCTAAAAGACTACAACCTAGTCGTCGCGTTTTTCGCCTCGCTGGAGCCAGATGGCACTGTCGCCCTGACAGAATTGACTTGTGATGGAAGAGAAAAGCACTTTACTGTGGAGCTGCAGAACTTGGTACGAACCCTAGTGTCAGAATTCACGACGCTTTACAGTCAGTTTTATTCCACGGCTCGGTCTCCTTTTTTAAGTGAACTGTTGGAGATCAATAGTCAATTAGTCAAAAGAGTCGGACATCATTTTAGCGAAGATGCTAAGCTTGCACCAACTTTAGCCGAAGACAACTCTCCCGCTGGGACTTTTCCGCTGTTAATATCGAGACCTGAGTCCCTTCCAATCACAGCTACTCTCAAAAGTGCGAAGGATGACTTGAGTCATGAAATCAAACCTTCGGAAGAGCGGACCCAGCAAAGTAAAAAGAAGCGCGCCGAAGGTAAGGAGCTAGATCAGAAGCACCAAGTCATTAGAAAAAATAGCGAGACACTGCTATTGACATCTAAACAGAAGAGAAGAAGCATAATTGGCAGGATTTCAGGTCTGTTCACTAAAAAGAAGGACCTCAAGTCGAAGAAAGTCATTTCCGACAGCACAAGAGGTGCACGCAGGATAACAGCAGCAGCCAATGTTGAAGGCGGTACGAAAGGGTCAAACAGCTCACACACCGTTGTACAGCGCATGAGCTCCATCATACATGTTCCTTTGTCAACGAACAGCATCGACGAAAAGGCGAGCATATCTACCACTGAAACCTCTGTGAAACGATCTCGCGGCTTTCACGAACCTCATTCTCTAAGCGATAAGGTATCTAGCAAGGATGGCACACCACTTTCAGCTTCAGAAAAGCATCTAGACGATGATAGAATGTCTCCTTCTCAGAACCGAAGATTTTACGGAGTAAATCAAGAAGAGCGTGAAAGTAAACTTTTCAATCAAGACCTCTACGGAGATGCTTACATGGGGGCTGAAAATGAGGACCAATTGATGGTCGCTAAAAGCCGAAGCGACAATAGTTCTGTACAGCGAATGCCTTCACCTTCAGAAAGACTTACGCGGATAGCGCAGCCTCCCTCAGTGAAACCTGGTGCCAGCGAACTCCTAAAAACTAGTCGGGCTAGCCCTAACGACAGGAAAGACCACGAAGAGTTTAAGTCTTCAAGAGAGGCTACAGATGCAGGCGCTAACATCAATCACGAAGACGTACGCCGCAAAGACATATTTCCTGAAATTAAGAAATTAGGCATTGGGAGTAGTCAATTCGTAAGATCTCCTTCGTTCACGGAGTTTTTTGAAAACATGAGACTTGTATTGGATGAAAGCGACGAGTCATCAAACTGGAAGACGCTGCCGAGTGAAATGTCGCCGAAATCTAAGCAAAACGCTATCAAAGATGGGGCAGCATCACATGCTTTCAGCAGGTTTGTACCTTTCAACAGACGAGCGACTGCTGCGGAAGCATCGCTATCACAATTTCCGCAGAAAAGTGCGGACGTGCCGCCAGCTACAACATTAGAAGCACCTGATTATGTTGGTCCTTCGAACTTTCAGGTAAATGAGCCTCTGGGAATACAAAGCAGCGCAAGTCGGATCATAAATGTTACGGAGTCGGCACCAGAGCCGCCATCGCCAAGTCTTAAGGGCAAATCCGGGTTTAAGGTTGTACATCACACATCTCCTAAACTCATCAGCTTCAATCCAAACTCTACCACCACTTCGCCAGAAAGAAAGGAATGGCAACCGGTAGAGAGGCACGGCAAAAACTCGATAATGGCAACAACGCCAGGAGACGGGTGCCAGAACATGTCACTCGACAGTTTTTCGAATGGAGAAGTTGCCGATGGGTCTAGAAGACAAGCAAATAGTCAATCAAGCAGCAGTATTGACCGCAAGGATGGCCTCGGAGAAGCAAGGATGGCCCTTATAAGTTACACTCCATCTGAGCGCGAACAAAGTCCTACAGGCAGAAATGCTACTACCGGACAACTTCTGAACGATCCTGACTTTAGTTCTTTTCATATGAGCTTCAGCGGAAATGACGAAACCTTCGACTCATCCCGATATGATCAGCCATCTACGATGGGTCCACGCACTATACTTGAACAGCCTCCGGTAGATACTGCGCCTATTTTCTACCGCTTGCCTGCGATTGAAAGATCTACTGATACCTTCTTCACATGTACCGATGGTACCACGGGCAAAGGCGGTTTTATTCAAAATGCCCATAAATTTTCAGAAAGCGAGGATCTCGATGACGCAATGTGGATTTCACCCAGCAAGCTCGACATGTTTGACCTGAGTAAACAGCCTGAATCAGTTTTCGCTCAGATAAGTCTTAAGACAAAAAGAAGATACATTGAGGAGAAACGGCGCAATCCGAACCCCATCGACTCGCCGCAAGAACAAGCGCTTTTACCAGATTCTTCATATGCATATTTACGGGGACTCTTGGTACATACCGATGATGAGGATGACGCAGAAGACTCTGAACCGACACGTCTAACATTTTACAAGTAACATTCATTAATCATTTGCATATTTAGCTATAAAGATGGACAGGAGGTAGTTGTAGAGTAATTTACCTGCCGAAAGCTACGGTTTTGGGATCCAAAGGCATCCCATCTTCAGCAATATCATTGTGACTAAATTGACGCCGTAAGTAAATTAGTCTTGCCTGATTAAAATCTACTCGGTCTTCTTTCATGATATCTTTGATTTGATTTTTGGCCATATCATCGAGACCGTCTCTTTGGTCGTCTAAATTATGCGTCCATAGGTCGAATTCACTCGATGAAAGGCCAGATTCTATATCTTCAGTAAACCCTTGGCTAATTTGAGGATCTCTAATGAGGAAACCTCTAAGTCCTGCCCACGTAACACGATTGTCTGAAAACATTTAAGGTAAGTAAAACGAAATTGGACTGCTCGAGAACTACAACATACTTCTAATCTGCTCACGCCGTATGAATGCCAGAACTGCACAACAAAGTAGAGCGACGAAAACTAGGCTCACACCATTGAAGATCATTTGATCAAAGGAACCCTGTTATCAACGGCTTCTCGAGTTCAGGTGGCCACTTTTCCGTTTGACACTAAACTGATCCTATTGATACAAGGCGCCCTTTTTGAGAGTTAAGCGAGGCGAATGTATATACAGTTCAGCTGCGCTGAATATTTACTTGATGTTCTGGAGTTTGACGGAGTTGAGCATCGAACGCCCTTCCTAATGTTTAATTTCAACATTGTTCGATCTTCACTGAGAAAAGAGTCACATGGCTTCGACACCGCCTAGTTTGTTAAAGAGATGCTTACTCTGGAACTTTTTCCCGGTAGTGGATGAGTATTGCACTATAGGATTGATCAGCACCTCACAAAAGCTTAGTGATAGCTCACGTAAGAAATGGCGAGTTCATTTCCTCCGTAAGAATAGTTATCAAGTCTGCTGATGCAAAGATCGGCATGTTCCTCATCGTTATACTGCACTACTGCGACCCCGGTTGGCCCACCTGTAGAGTCCAGTCTCAACTCTGCCTTTTCAACAGGACCTATGATCTCAAAAAGATCGTACAAGTCACTTTGAGCAGTAGCGTATGGCAAATTTTCGACATACACTTTGTTCGACTTCTCTCCCTGACCTACGGCGTTCTCGGTCAATTCAGAGTTGACACTGTCATTAGTAGATGGGACGTCGTCTGCCTCAAATTGTGGTTCTGGTGATTCATCGCCCCATGGTCCATGTCCTCGCTTAAGTTCGAGAATTCTGCCCTCGAGCTCAAATCCGTGAAATCTGTCCAAAGCCGCTTGAGCCTCGTTTCGAGTTTCGTAAATCACGGTTCCAAAACCTCTCGACCTGCCGTTACGGTCCAACTTGACGTCTGCCCTCGTTGGAACGCCGCACTCTTTGAATACATCCTTCAAAGACTGCCACGAAATGGAGAACGGCAGGTTGGCAATGAATACCTCGTATCCTGGATGGAACCTATCCGTAAGCGATATTTGTGCTTCCCGTCTTTCATCGCCCCTTTTGCTCGCAGGTGGAGGATTATCTTCACGTACAAAAATCTCCCTTCCCAGAAATGAGTGGCCATTGAATTTTCGAATAGCTTCACTTACGTCATGCGGGTTGGTGAACTCCACCGTACCCATACCTCTGTGGTGGCCACGCGAGGTTATAATGTCAGACCGAACAACGCTTCCAACCTCTTCGAACAACTCTGTTAGGTCGGAGCCCTGACAATCGTAAGTTAGGTTTCCCACAAATACGCTGTTCTCGTAGTTTCTGTCAAGCCTATTGCTTTGTTCAGAGTCGGTATCCTCAGACATCTTTGGGCCATGCTCTCTAAATTCTCTCCGTCCTCTGTTGCGTGGTGGGAAATCGTCATAGCCGCCACGGCCACCTCTAAACCCACGACGCCCTCCTCTTGGTCTTCCACCCCGCCTACTAAAATTTCCCATACTCTCTCCGTATGATTCAGTATTACCATTGTTATATCTGCTTCGACGAGGTGCTTCAGAGCGGTAGTCGCTGACCGGTGCGTTCCGACTTTCTGGAGATCTGGACCGAGTCCTTTGGTCGTACTGCAGTTAATTCAATTAGTCTCAAAATTCGAAATGATGCAAAATAAAGTCTAAGTCTACCTTTTTCTAGTCTGCTTCGTAGATGCTGGATAGATCTTAGCTATTGCCTCATGTCCTAAGCTTATTAAGGCAGACTGAGGTCCTCAATCTTGACGACCACATTTAATTGGATTTCAATGAAATCTCTTTTGCGATTAAACATACATATTCGTTGCTCATTGTATCTCAGTTACAGATCTTGCTGTCAGGTTCGATGGACTGCTTCAGTTCACGGTTTTTATCGTGTGTGTCGCCGACAGGCTCATAATATTTTTTATCTCAATCTTGAAATTTGATGAACGTGATCAGATTTCGATTACTGACGCATTCTGATCATAAAGCGCCTAAGAACAGTAAAGATCATTATTTACAAAACGCTGGTGGACTAGTCTCACTCTTCCAACGCTTGCATGATTTTCTGCAGAGCCCTTTTTTTTGCTCTTTCCTAGTGGTTCTGCTGACGGCAAGGACAAATAACATAATTCGTTTATGACCATTACGTTTGAGCTCCTTTTTTAACTGTGACGGGAGAACATCTTGTGCACGTCAAAAGCCAGCAGCACCAATGGTCCAATTCTGATTAATTTTTCTCCAATTGACCTAGTCTCTCCTTCATTTTGACACCAGTTATAATTTACCGACGTGCCGGATATGGCAAAACTAGTCTCCTTGCTACCTCTGTTTCTTTGTCAACCTCCTCCTCGCCGTCAAATCTCAATTTGCAGGTTCCGTCCCGTTTGTGCCCAATGACGACTGCTGGATAAAAAGTGGTTGTCTCAGGATAACGCGCTAGCACTTTTGTTCCCCCGGGGTAGTTCGGAGTTTGGTATTTTGGAGCGCTCACTGCAGGTAGCAAGATGATATCCTTCCAGCTGCATTTGTATATTTGACCTGGGTTTCCCAATTCGTCGGGCTCAGGATCACGGACTTCAAACTTTGTGCCGTCGTTTGAAATCTTGATAACCTGACATTGAAACCATTCACCGTCTCCACCTCTTTTTGGCTTGTATGCAACTTCTGACTCCAGAACGATAGGCTCGCTGGGGTTAAAAGGACTTGTCCAAAACGACCGACCCTGAAACGACTCCGCGTAAACAACATCTCTCTCGTCCGTTTTTTCTGCCTCTTCCTCCCACTGCTTGATTATTCCTCCCAGATTTGAGGATATCACACGAATCAGTCCTAAAGCACTCTCCACATTTTGCGAATGCGTCGAAAACACATCGAGCTGTGATCGCAGTTGATCCAGCGCCAAGTTTTGAAAATTTAGCCTTTTCTCGTTAACCATGTCGTCGAAACTTTGAACTTCATGCTTCTTATAGAGCTCTTGGAGTGTTGAGACAACCGCATCCCACTGGTCGTCCATACTATTCAGCTTTTAACCGCTGATAATTCTTATTTTCGCGATATATTCCCGTCAATATTCGACAACGCTTTTTTGATAATTAAAAATTTAATTTAACGATCGAACTTAAAGTAGAAAGAGTTAGTAGTTTTCGTCAAGAAAGTGACAAAAAGCGCCAAACTTATCCAGTAAACTCACAATGACGCTTTGGAGTAGTACGAGTTTGCTCGGGCTAACGAAAGCACGTCTAAGTTATGTGGTCAACGTCTTGCAACATGTAAGAACCGCTACAAAAAAAGCTGCAGGATCCAGAACGTCTATGAAAGACTCAGCAGGTCGTCGTTTGGGACCCAAAAAGAACGAAGGACAAGCGGTTAATCCTGGAGAAATTCTTATGAGGCAGCGTGGAACTAAATTTTTCCCCGGCGAAAATGTCGGAATTGGTAAAGATCACACTATCTTCGCGCTGGAGCCCGGATTTGTGCGTTTTTATTTGGATCCCTTTCATCCTAAGCGAAAGTTCGTGGGTGTAGCACTTAAGGAGAAATCCAAACTCCCTACCCCGCACTTTGCTCCCCGTGTAAGACGCTTCGGACGCCAGCTTATAGAGAATCCTGAGATGGCACAGAAGGAAAGCAATTCGCTCTCCAGAAAACAATACTTGGCCCGGGACTCGATTGCTGATGGTATTGAAAAGCGTGAAAGCAGTAGACAAGCCATCTCCCTACAGTTTTCAAAAGTTATCAGCGATACCCTTGATTTGGGTTTCGACAACAATGTCGCAGGTTCTGCTGTCGCCTATCTCATCCGCCTACGTTCAAGCCTCAAAAATGGATTCAATCTGGCAGATGCTCAATTCTACGCTCGCCATTACTTGGAGCAAGAATTGGAGTTGCAGGCGAAGCGTGAAAGCTGGACAGACGAAGTCCTTTCTACCAAGTTGCGCGAGCTTCACGGAATGACAACTAAAATTGACCATTCTACCTCTTTCAACAACAGACTTGAATTAATAAAGCACATTTCGCAATCTGAGCGTGGTGAGCGCAAAGCTGAACTTCTCAAAAGACTGTCAGAGATGAAAGTCACCACGTTAAAGGAGAAAAGAGAGATGGAGAAACTCTTCCATTCTGCCGCTGATTTTTTGACAAGATCTGAAGAGGTCCTTATAAGAAGACGGTTTTTGAAACCTGTCCTGCCGGAGACTGAAGCTACGGTTGCTAATACTGACAAGAACTTTAACGTGCAAAAGAGATTCAATCATAGCAGAAGAACCATTGACTCCATACCTAGAGCTAAAACTGCATTTTTGAGCAAGCTTTGAAGTAAAAAACCGCCCTACACATACACATCTGTAAATATCAACCGCAAACCAGCTCAGCGTTTAGCATTACACACCATGAAAATAAGTTAGGGTAGAGATTAAAACTTCTTACTTGACTTGTTCATCGTTCCTTTCTAACCAGGAGGTAGCTGTGAAAGGTCAACGATATCGCTGATCTGATTCTCAAGGTCCTCATCGTCTTTAGATTCTAAAGGAGTTCTTGGCAAAGCCATCATACCACTTCTGGCAACTTCAAGCACTCCAAAAGGCTCGACCAGTTTCAAAAATGCAGAAACACGCGAGGGCTTCGCACTCAGTTCGATAATACAATTTGTTTCACTGATGTCCACAACACGGCCTCCAAAGTTCTCAGCAAGGGTAGTTAAGCTTCTAAGATGTTCGTGTTTCATTCTGAGGTTTTCGCTCAATGGCAAATTAGATGGATGGAACTGCTTGCTCCTGATCTGGGATACGACGTCATTCGAACCACTTTGACCCTCCGAACCGGTTTTTTCATGGTGCTGGATAAGGTCTTCGAAATATTCGGCCCCAAGTAAAGAAACACGAGCCATTAATAGCTCTCGCTTGATAATGTCAGCATTGGAATAGTCCAAAACAGCATAGACAGGTACAAGATCTTCAATTTGGCGTCTTGCTTGTTCGATGACGCCATCTTGGCCCTGCAAAACAATTGTCATTCTGCTCAGATCCTTGACTTCGGTATTGCACACCACAAGAGAATCGATGTTGAAGCCTCTGGCTGCAAGAGTACCACTGATTCTGGAGAGAACACCAGGCTCATTTTGGACCAAGCAGTTTAAAACATGCTGTTTCCGTGACGTGCGAGTTAGCGTGGGTGTTTCGTAAATTATCGAGGACACAGCGGATTTGGCACTCCAAGAGGGTGTTTCCAAGGTGGGCAAGGCTGGACTTATTTTGTTTTTATGCAATTGCTTGTAAGCCAAAGCTGAGGTTGACGACGAACTGTGACGAACAAGTAGTTTTTCGGCAGCTCTTGTCCTGACAAATGCCTTAATCATTGCAATGGATGTGAATGATTGAATTGGTATCAACGTCAGGTGAAAATGCTGGTTTTCAAATTATCATAAACTTAAACCTATCCTGATTTCTATAATCATATTTAAAAAATTTTTAGATTCTGACTCAATTAAATGAGTTTGAATGTATTGAATAAGACAAAGCACATTGACTCACATCTCTCTTGCACATTCAGATGTAACCCGCTCAAAGCTGGTAAATAAAGCAAAGCATTTCCAAGCTCGAATTCGCAATTCTTGACAACTTCGAAACCTTGGCGGTAATTGACGAGCCGTAAAAAGTTTTGTCTACATGTAAGCCCCTTCTTATTCCATTGAGCTGAATAGTATGGTCCTCAATTAGTCTCTCTTATAGACAGTGCCTATGCTACAATGTACTTTTAAAACAATTTAAGCTGCAACAACCTTTTTTTGACCAACAATAAAAAGAGAAAAGGTCCGGAAAGAAAATAATAGATGCTAACGTTTCTGCGAAGCTAAAGACGTGTCGAGGTACGATTAAATCATTGCATTCTCAATTTACGCATTAGTTGCGGCTTGTAGCATCTTTCCGGTTTGGTTTCATGTTTTGATTTCATCTACCGACATTGAGGTTCAGAAAATATATTTGACACCTTTTAACGAGGTAAGACCAAGCTTCCTAAACAAACGGAAATGTGACATTTTGCGCGATACCCTAGAACAACAGAATGACGGACAAGCAGTCATTTGTGGTCTTATGTTAGGCAGCTATTGTTGACAGGATGGCACTGCTAAATCTAAGAGAATCAGGCCGGTTTTCTTGCATATTGCGGTGTGAAGACTAACTCTACTTTTAAACCCTCCAATGGAGAGGATATGTCCAGATGCGGAGCATACACTGCGAGGGTCTTTAGGCATCGACGCTTGTGGTGCAAGAATTGAAGAAACACCTTCGCTTTCTACGGTACAAAGGGAAGAGTACTACGAAGTTCTGAGTCTGCGCTGAAGTAATGGACTCATTCTACATGAAAAAAATTGTAGCGGGACATCGAGTGTTTCGAAAGAATGAAATCATTGCTCGAAACTCGTCCGATGAGCCTTCACGATCCTGCGAACAGGAGAATCACGGTTGTATCAAAAGTGTGGTTCACCCGTTCCCAAGCTTTATCTTCTCCGTTAATAGAACCCGTTAATCCACTCAAAAGTTAAGGAAGACGGGGCAGAAATAGGAGGGTACGCAAGAATTTGACTAGCTAAAGCACAACTCGGCATTCAAAAGAGCATATAGACTTATAAGACCCCTTGAGCGGCAACGAGTTGGCTAGACAGCATCAATTCCAGTAAGGACCTTATGAATAGGACTCACTTTTGATGTGAAAACAATCTAGTCTTATTATATACCGGAATTATCAAGTGTCCGTAAAAAGAGAGGGTAACAACAACAATATAGCTTTTGAAACTTAACGACAGTCAGGGCATTTAACCGTGAAGGAACAGAGAAGCTAGTATTGAACAGCGTCATTTGTGCCAACTTAGATGTCTTATGTCGATGAAGCTCCTTCGAAAACTTGGATACTGAACCAACTGCAGTTGCTCACCTCACCAGTTTGGGGCGCAATTAAATATGGCCTGAAAGTATGCAGCGCTATTGCAAATTTAATATATCTGTTGTCGGTAAGGCCTTTCATTCAACTATTTAGAACCTTTTTTTGGTCTCCAGCAAAAATACTGGTCCGAAATTTGACGAACTTAGCACTATTACCAACCAATGTCCCGCTCTTTCTGTTTTACAATACGTCAATTAGTGACATTACTGAAATGAACCTGCATTTGACATACGTAACTATCACCCTCTGCTTGCAATACCTGATCACAATGATCTTCATTGGGATTAGTTTCGGTATATGGTTCGGCATTATATTGGGCATTTTGCATAGAATGATCCGTATACCTGACAAAAGAGTGGACATATTCGGAAGTCTGACGAACCGCATACGCCGTTTCGTAATAAGGGAAGAAGAGCAGATCAAGAGCACACCGAATTCATGGCAGTATACACAAGCATATTCTCCTTCTACCAATGCCAGCCCTGGAACTCGAGTCAACCAACCTCAGCGAAAAGTTTCACGGTCCTCTCGTGGAAGCTCCTCTAACCTTGCTTCCAAACTTCCTCATGACTTTTTCCAAATGAAAGTACCAAGGACCCCGTTGCGACCTGGAAACTCTAAAGGTGATTCGTCGCGGCTCTCAGAAATGAGCAACGAACTCGACGATGATACTGCATCTATGTCCTCAAACATGTGGGACCCACACGAGGAGCTTCCAGATACGCTAAAAACGGAGACCACTGCTCGTGGTTCAACGTACCACCGCTCCTTGTATGCATCGGGCTTGGAACAGCATAATTATACCCACCTCAAGCCAGTGAATCATTAAAATCGTAATGGAGGGATAAAAGAAGGCATATGAACCACGATCCTCATTAGTACATAATTTCAAATAATCAGCATTGCAAATTGCAGCACTCTGTTATCTTTCGT
Organism: Lachancea lanzarotensis; assembly: GCF_000938715.1. Lineage (NCBI taxonomy): Eukaryota > Fungi > Ascomycota > Saccharomycetes > Saccharomycetales > Saccharomycetaceae > Lachancea > Lachancea lanzarotensis. The sequence continues at coordinate 894,417 of NW_019212881.1, forward strand.
GACAACCCTATGTACCAAGACCGTCAAGAATATCCGAGTGTCGGCTTATTGAAATTATAAAAAAAAGCACTCACGGTGGGGGTCGAACCCACAATCTTCTGATTAGAAGTCAGACGCGTTGCCATTACGCCACGCAAGCATTTGTTAAAATTGAAGGTCTACGCGCTTTATTTAGGGCAGCAGATTGTCAAATGCTCTTGAATAGATATCTGAGGTTGTTTATACCAATCTATTTCTCACATCAGTAGGGTAGGACTGGCGTGGATGAATCCGCTCGGCAGATGATCAACAGGCAACGACTATCACTAACAGGTCTGCGCCTCTTCAGTTGTTCCTGTATGGTATCATCAGGAGCTAGGATGCTTGCTAATAATCCCCCTCTTGCCGAAGCGCGACCCTTCACAACAGTGGTCAGAGAACAGTTGTCCAGCCTTAATACGTGCTTCTACTTCAAAAAGGGCGAGATCGAAATCCTGCCAACTCCTGCATCGTTCTACGAGACTTTAAAAGATAAAATTTGTTCAGCAAAGCGCAGAATTTTTATAGCATCTCTCTACATTGGGACATCGCAAGAGGAACTGATAGCTTGTATCTCGAAGGCTCTCGATCACAACGATAATCTGCGAGTTTACTTCCTCGTCGATGGGCTGCGAGGCACTAGAGAAGCTCCTAATGCCTGCTCTGCCTCCCTTCTGTCTAAGCTGGTAAAGGAACACCAAGGGAGAGTTGACATTCGCTTATATCGAACGCCAGAACTCACCAAAATTAAAAATGCATTGATACCTAAGCGGTTCAATGAAGGCATAGGGCTACAACATATGAAAATATACGGTATTGATGATGAGGTAATCTTATCGGGTGCTAACCTGTCAAGTGACTATTTTACCAACCGACAAGATAGATACTACTTGTTCAAGTCTAGGGGCTTTTCAAATTACTACTTCGACCTCCATAGGCTCATAAGTAGTATGAGCTATCAAGTGCATTACTCTGAATCACTTCAGAGATTCAAAATGGTTTGGCCCAAGAATAATTTGACAGTTGAGCCTCTTCTCAATCGAAACGAATTCCTCAAAACGTGCTCCGAAGCCTTGCGCAATTTTCTTGCTGGAAACTCACAAGTACCGTCCCAACTTCCGATTTCTAATGATGATGAATATCAAACTGCTGTTTACCCAATTTCCCAATTCACACCGATCTTCAAAAAGGGAGTGGATTATTCTACAGAGAAGCCCACTATTCTCAAAATCCTCTCGTGCATCACTGATAAATCAGTAAATTGGACGTTCACAGCTGGATATTTTAACATGCTACCAGAAATTAAAAAACTATTGCTTCTTTCTCCCTCTGAAAGAGGGAACGTGATAACTGCTTCTCCACAAGCAAACGGGTTTTATCAGTCAAAGGGCGTTTCAAGACATCTGCCAGGAGCATATTTACACTTGTCTCACAAGTTTCTTCAAGACGTGAGAGCCAGCGGCAAAGAGTCGCAGATTCTTTTAAAAGAGTGGCAAAAGGGAGTGGTTAACACGCCGAATGGTTGGTCCTACCACGCAAAGGGTATTTGGCTTTCCGAAAATGACTCAACAGATCTTAGACCAGCAGTGACAATCATCGGCTCATCCAACTATACTAGAAGAGCATATTCGGTTGACTTGGAGTCGAATGTAGCGATAGTGACAAGAGACTCTGACTTGAAGGATGCCATGCAAGCAGAAGTCGACCGTCTTATTGCCAATACTAGAGAAATCACAACCCAAAACTTTGAAGACGAGCTTGATCGTCAAGTAGGTTTCGGTGTTCGTGTTGCAACCAAAATAATAGGAAAGCGATTGTGATTTTTATGACCGCATAACTAAGCATCTCATGTACATACAAAATATATCTTTCGAATAGTTAATATGTCGTTTATGACATCCTTGACACTGTGCGCTTCACAAGGCTATGACCTTGGTTCCAGTATACATGGTGAACTTGGTAATTTACCGCTAGCAGAAGAAGCAAGTTTAGTAGAGATTCAAAGAGCGGTTTACCATTAAGTGGCATGTACGGGTGCGACTTTCGTCTAAAACAGATCTCTACGATGAGCTGAGATGCCGCAGATAAGGTGCTCAAAACCACGAACTTGGAGGAGATCCCTTGCGTACTTCTTTCCATAAAGTTTACAGTCAACTGGGGCAACAGTCGAAAACTTGAGAGAAGAGTGGCTAGTATCCAGGAATAATTGACATGGTCCAGATAAAACACGCCGAATCTTCCGCTGTTTCCGTCCGGTAAATACCAGGTTGCGCATTCATATGTGACAACAGTAAAGACGGCGCATGCGGCTACTATGATGGTGCAAATAAGCGAAACATTTTGAGTTTCGCGTCTAGTTGATCTATAATCAAAAAGCTGTTTGAGCACGGCACTCGTACATATTAGGTTGGCAATGTCAGTCAGGAGAATAGTCGCAGATACAGGGATCTCTTTTGCGTTTCGTTCGAAGAATATAGGGAAGCGCCGGAAAAGCTGTTTGTGCAGTAGCGTTGAAAAAAAATAGTTCAGTCCACTGTACACGCTCAGGAAATAAGAAGTGAAACTGAGCACGTAGAAATCGTATGACAGTCCACTAATTGATTTATGTAGTCGGTTATAACGTCTTTGATAAAGGGCAGCGCCACACTGAGAGGGTTAGTTCAAAAATTCCACAAAATTCATGGACAGCATAAACATACGTTGAAAACAAGCGGAATAGAAACAATGGTTGACATTCTCAGTTCGACAAATGGACAACCTTCACTATTTATTTGGATTTGCAAAATAGACAAGAAAAATAAATTAATTTGTTCTTCAAGTCTTTAAAATACAAACCCTTCTACAACTATCAGAAATTCAAGGAAGCAACAGTAGCAATGAGTGAGGTAGATAGGCGTGAACAAACGCTGGCCATGGTCAACAAATACAAGGCTACGTATCAAATGTATATGGATCGCTTGACCCCCCATGTAAAGTACAGATGGGGCGCGCTAGGATTTGGTTTGATCGCCTTCTTCCTGCGAGTTGCTTATGGAGAGGGGTGGTACGTGGTTTGTTACGGACTGGCGATCTACCTGCTCAACCAGTTTTTGAGTTTTTTGACACCGAAATTTGATGTTTCACTACAGCAGGATGAAGAAAATAACGAGCTCGAATCTGGCGAGAGAGTGGACGAATTCAGACCTTTTATAAGAAGACTGCCAGAGTTTAAGTTTTGGTATAACTCATTTCGAGCCCTAGTTTTGTGCTCAATTCTGACTCTTTTCCGTATCTTTGACATACCAGTCTTCTGGCCAATTCTCGTTATGTACTTCATCCTCTTATTCGCATTGACTATGCGGAGACAAATTCAGCACATGATAAAGTACAAGTACATTCCGCTCGACATCGGGAAGAAAAGATACACTCCCCGGGACTGAGGTCAAAGTGTATAGACGAAGCAAGATTTTTGGGTTGCGACTGTGTGAACCGTAAAAGTGCATGCCGTCTCTACACTTCCACTATCATTATATAACGGTAACTACTCCACAAATGAAGACGGGTGTTGCATTCATTACCTGTATTTTGGTTGACTCGATCGCGATATTTCGTTCACGAAGATCGTTTGAACCCATTTTTCGAATACTAAAGCCTACTACTTTTATTTATTATGAGCAAAACAAGTGCGTTCATCCAGTATTAAGTTAGCCATGAACAAATCCAACGAAGTCTGCTATGAAACTCATCAAGCAAGTGAAAGGAAATGGTAATAACTCTGAGCAAATCACTCTTCTTCCTCAGGATAAAGAAGATTTGTTCAGTCTTTATAACGTCATAAATACGGACGACGAATTGATCTTTAAAAAGCTTGTGACAGACAAGGTTGATAGCTCAGGAAAGAAAAAAAACACTGATCTCGTTAGATTACGCTTAAAAGTTGTTTCTTCTGAGTTTGAACCTCAACATGAATTTTTAAGATACAAAGGAGTCACCACGGAAGATGACACCGGCAAAGCCAACATCGATGTTCCAACTGGCAAATTCTTCAGTTTTACAATAAACTATAAATATCCTTTCACTTTGATTAAGGAGGATTATAATACTTTTGTGGCCAAGCAACTGAAGGATGCTTGTACCCCAGAAAGTCGTTCGGATATTGCTGCTGTTTGCTTGCAGGAGGGGATTTCTCACATATGTTTATTGAGTTCTTTCAGTACGATATTGAAGAACAAAATCGAGTACAGCCTACCGAAGAAAAAGAGAAGCACTGATGCTGCAAAATTCGATGAAAAAATCGAGAAATTCTACAAAGGGACGTACGAATCTATGAAAAGACATTTCGAGTTTGAGAAACTCAAAGTTATCATTTTATGCTCGCCAGGTTTTTATGCCAAAAATCTTTTCGATAAAGTGATGCAGTACGCACAGGAAGATAATAATAAAATAATACTGAACGCTAGGCCAAGATTTTTGGTAGCTCACTGTTCTACAGGTTATCTGCAGGGGATAAGTGAAGTCTTGAAAAACCCAGCATATGTTTCCAGGCTTCAAGACGCCAGGAACTCAAAGGAAGCGCTAATCATGGATGAGTTCCTACAACACCTTAACAATGATGATTTCAAGGCGTGGTATGGTCAGGCAGAGGTGGCGAAAGCTTCCGAAATGGGTGCGATTGATACACTACTTATCACTGACGGGTTGCTACGCGCGAACGACATCAAAGTAAGGAAAAGCAGCGTGGATCTTACCCAAGCGGTGGAAAAAGCTGGTGGGACCGTTTACGTTTTCAGCTCTTTACATAGCTCGGGTGAGGAGTTAGAGAAACTCACCGGCCTTGCCTGTATCCTGAAGTTTCCAATTCCCGATCTGGACGATGATATAGAGTCGGATGATGATTAAACCATTGCGACACATCATACATAGGAGAGGGCCGAATGGTAATTACATATTATTTAGCGTCGAGTGAGTGATATACAAGAATTGTAAGCGACTTCATAACACCGAGCTTTTCGTATGCTTCAAACGTGTAGTGCTGCTGCTTTCAACCAATACAAAAATAACGCCAAAAAAATTATTAAAATATTTATTTTTAGCGCATGTGACAAGATTTTGTACTGTTTTTTAAAAAAGTATTTATTGTTTGCTGTTTTTACTTTAACTTTGTTAATTATAAAAAAATATCAATTATTGTAGTTGTGTTCAGTTTCCGAAAAGGTATTATAGCTTATCAAAAGATACAATTGCTTACGAGAAATAAATTTTGTTTGGACCACAAATCAATCACGATGCTTACGTACGTAGAACGTGGAAAATTAACAGGTATGCAGTAAAAATCGAAACATGAGAACTGTAGGAGGAGGATCAAGTCGTCACCCCGTGCACGCAAGCAAAAAATTAGTAGGGCGGAAAAATAATCCCAAAGATTTTTGGTTCCCTGAGAAACGGTTGATACAGGTTTATACCATACACATATCATTGCAGCAGCAGCATGCTATTGGAATAGCACTAGTGTGAAGTGAACTATCTTTATCTAAACACGTGCACTCTCAAATTCGAGTGTTCTCTTTCATTTCGTAATCACGTGGAGTTATGTTGTCTTCCATTAAATGTCATGCTGCTGACGGTAGGCCCATAATCTGGGCATAGCGAGTGGTTTTTTTTCTATCGCTGCTGGAGCATGGTAGAAGATGTTTGGGACATATGAGCTGCTGAGGCACGACTGGATGCATTTTCCTTGAGAGCTATCAATTGCCGCGACCGGAAGCCTTCGTAGTGAACAAGGGCAGTTGTTTCAATCAGATCTTGAAGGTGAGTCCTGATCAAGAACTCTCTTAGAAAGACGAACTCGCACTGATTAATGTCTTCTACTGCGATGGCTCCCCACCGGGTTTTCCTGCCTCTAACGAGCTCTCCATTGATGGAAATCTCTTTTTCAGAGCCGACAACAGCAAAAGGAATGATTGATCTTATGCTTTCATTCAACTCAATTTCCTCTTCAGTCAAATCATCTGATTGGTATGGGTAAATCTTGAAGCCGTAGTGCTCGAACTGCTGCTGTATACTTTCTCGGAAAGTAGTTCTCTCATCCATAGTCATTGCATCGGCTTTGGCGATGACAGGAATGACATTGGCGATCTCGGTGAGTCTCTTGAGCGCGAACACATCAAGTTGAGTGAGACCCGTGCCATTTGGCTGGATAAAGTACAAAACAGCATGAACTCTTGTGTCAGGGATTAGCTTTTCGCGTTGAGCGGTCAGTTCCCGGCGTAAATATTGAGAGTGCTGCTCCTTAATGTACTTTACAATTGGTTCACAAACTCTTTCGTTGTTTATCTGGTCTCCAAATCCTGGGGTGTCAATGATATTGATATTTAAGCGGACCCTGTCTTCCACCAAAGAATGCGCTGAAACTTTGATCTCGGTAGTTTTTGTAATTGGGTCCTTGGAGATATCGCGACCAGTCGCGGGATCAATCAAATGCGAGGCAAAAAGGGTATTTATCAAAGTACTTTTCCCCAGCCCTGAATGGCCGACAACCATAACGTTGAATTGGAAGCCTCTTTTCAACAGACGATGCTCAATTTGGCTTGTAATGGTGTCAAAACCCACATAACCTCTTGGTGTAACATGAGAAACCTCAACTGATGAATTGGCGGACATCACGAAAGTTTTAAGGCTATTCTTGCTGACCTTTTCACGCGTGCTGAACTGAGGAGAATACTCCTATGTGATGAATTAAATAACAAACATGAACGCCTTCAGATTCAGATCTACACCCGTCTCTAGCGATCTGAAAATTTTAGAATCAAGAAGTGTGCCAATTTCCAAGCGAAATGCATTCTACCGCTAATAAGAGCTCTCTGTGAGATTGCGAATTCGAGGCAGCGAGGGAGAATTATCATGTCTGTTATCTCGATATTCAATAAAAATGCTACAGTCTGGGTGTCGTCACTACTCAGCTTGCCAGCTGCTCTCCGAGTTGCCTTGCCCCCGTTAGTTCTTCCTCGTACGCTGCTCGAGCTCCTTGGGGAGGGCTCTGATGATGCACCTAAGAGCATCAACGAAACATATATGAATGGTACTCTGCTAGCTGTCCCGAAGAAAAAGGTGTCGCATCAAAAGAAAAGGCAGAAGTTATACGGACCAGGGAGGAAGCAATTAGACATGTTACATCACCTCAATCGTTGTCCTTCATGCGGTCATTTTAAGAGGGCTAACACCCTTTGCATGCATTGTGTGGGTGAGATCCGTCACATTTGGAAAACTCACACAGCCAAGGAAACTCCAGAACCACAACAGGAAGTAAATTTGTCCGACCTGGACCGAAGAATCATATATCCCGGGAAGAAGGATACTGAATATATGAAAAAGCTCAAAGACAGGGACAGTTATTTGGAACGTCGCATGCGGAGTCTTCCTGTGAAACATTAAGTCGTTAAGGATAGCGATAGCCTAAATCACCGAATCCTTTCCATTCATTTGCGAAATGTAGGAGTGCCTGTATATATATTTGAAATTCGAATTCATGACAACCACACGAGCTTCGTCCTGTACTTTGTATAGAACAAGTTCTGCGTACTCAGAAGCGGAACGCTGTTCAATTTTTCTTCTTCGCTGATCTCATGTTTGTAGAAACGATATTTACTGTCAAGAAAAACTGACATTGCAAAATTTCAGCGGTAACGTCTATGAGTCGTCGCGCGAAGTTCAAATAGAAACTTTATCATGAACGGCTACCGCGTGAATGCACAGACTTTTGCTCCTAGCCATCCTTTAGGAGTCAAGCCATCGGGGAACGCATTGCTAGGAAAAAGTGGAGCGGTAGAGAAGAGAAAGAGAAGCGAGTTGCTCGGAAGCCTCAGCTGTCTGGATGAGGAGGTGTTGATATATATCATATCACTTTTGGAGTCCCCACTTGACTTGCTTCATTTGGGACACGCATCCAGAATTTTATACGCATACACCTACAGCGAAGAACTGTGGAGAAAGCTTTACGTCGACAAATTCATCGTTTTGGAAGAAAGTCTTGAAAAACCAAACGCGGGCATCTACCCATTTGGTTGTAAGAAATGGAGAGGAAGCTGGAGAAAAACAGTTTTACGATCAGATGAAGAGGCTTTGATTCATGTGCATGATCTAGTGTTCTCAGATCACTTGTACAGACCGTACCAATGTTCCCAAATAGATTTCGAGCACCTATTTCGAAAAGTCATACAGGCTGAGCAGGTAACTAGAGATAAAAACATCGATCAAAGCTCCGGCCATGGCATTGAGAGAATCAATGAAGAACATTTTGTGTTGAGCGATTTCGAAAAATATCATGTTGATAAGCCGTTTATTTTACAGAGCAAGAACGCGCGGGGCAGATGGCCAAATTGGACATTAAAAAGTCTTCTGAATCAGTTTGGCTCGACGAAATTTCGGCAAGAGGCCGTAAAGTGGTCGCTATCATTTTACGCGGATTATTTTCGAAAAAACTGTGACGAGTCTCCATTGTACCTTTTTGATTGCAACAGCGAAGCTATCCGCCAAATACAGAAAGAGTATGAAGCCCCAAAGGTTTTTCAAAATGACCTATTCAAGGTATTCCAAAACAACGATATTCAGTGCAGGCCCGATCATCGATGGCTGATCGCTGGACCTCGAGGAAGTGGTTCAACATTTCATAAGGACCCCAATTATACAAGCGCGTGGAATACCGTTTTGTCTGGGAAAAAGTTATGGGTTATGCTGCCTCCTAATGTAAGGCCACCGGGTGTGTCAACTGACGAGGAAGAAGAGGAGGTGACATCGCCCGTAGGTGTTGCAGAATGGGTCTTGTCAGGCTTCTACAATGACGCTGTGAGACTAGCAGAGGATAGAAAGTGCATCATAACGGTCACTTTTCCAGGAGATTGCATATATGTCCCTTCAGGATGGTGGCACACTGTGATAAACCTAACTGATTCTGTCGCAATAACGGAAAACTTCGTACCCAGCCCAGTCCTCTCTAAAGCTCTCCATTTTTTCAGTTTTAAAAGGTCCCAGATTTCAGGATTTCATTTGAAAGATACTTTGCTTGCGATCGAGCATTTTTTATGTTCGCATGAAAGGGCGGCGGACGAGGACTCGGTCCTCAATTTTGAAAAGCTTGAGAATTTCAAAGCCGCATGTGCTGATATTGATCTGGATAATGGAGATTGTGGTCTCTCTGATGGAAACTCAGAATTGCCAATCTACGAGTTTTTTGTGGAGCTCCTAAGAGCTTCAAAATTTGGGGTTAGCTTACCTCGCGCACTGAAAGAATGTAGTAACTTGAGCCTGCAAGCTGCAAAAGAAAAGCAAGTGGCCGCCGTTCAGGCTCTTAAAGCATCGGAAATTTGGAACAACCTAGCGTCAGATTCAAGCTCAGGCTTTAGTTTTGGTTTCGCACTTGAATAACCGCGTAAGAGAACAAAAAACATCGCTACACAAATTTTCGTTACAATTATAGAATTACACCCGACAAAGGGACGCCATGATTTGATTCTTTTTTCCTTCTAGTCCAAATAAGTTAGCTCTTAGTAGAAACTTATTACATGACTACGCAACAGCCATTTTGCTTCTTGTCAGCGTCTTTTTTTTCAGAGGTGGCAGTAGTTTGAGTTACTCTTTGAGAGGTCGCCTTTTTCTCGTCAGACGTAGCTGGCTTGGCAGTGGTTTGCTTCGTGGTTGCCAAAGGGAAATGTTGGGCAATCTCGTAGAACGCCTTACCCTGGGCAACCGCCACTCTCAATTCAAGCTCACTTGGTGTGCGCGAGCCATCACTACTGGCCAGAGTGCCAGCACCCCAAGCCGAGCCACCGTGGATCTCCTCCACGTTAGAGAGCTCCGCAAAGGTGTTCTTGTAACCTACAGGAATGTAAATCATCCCATGGTGGACCAAGTACGTCAATGCGGTTTTGATGGTGGTTTCCTGTCCACCGCCGTAGGAAGCAGTTGACACAAAGATACCAGCTGGCTTACCCTGCAAGGATCCCTTCACCCACAAGCCGCCGGTCCGGTCCCAGAAAGCTGACCATTGAGCTGGAACATTTCCATATCTGGTGGGAATTCCAAACAAAAAAGCGTCGTACTCTACTAGCGTCTGAGCAGTTGCGACTGGGATGTCAGGCTTCTCAGAAGCGTGCATTTTGGTTAACACTTCATCGGGCAAAGTTTCCTCGACCCTAAAAAGGTCCGCTTTTCCTCCTGCTGCTTCAATTCCTTTGACGAGGGACTTGGCCACGGTATCTATGTGGCCGTACATTGAGTAAGTGATGATAGCGATTTTGACCATGGTTTTGATTGTCAATGGGTTGTTCTTCCTCGTTGATGTTTTTAAGAACCGATAGACGGGTAGTGTGTTGTTTTTATAATTTTCTGGTAAATAGGGACCTACCTTCAATATTATATATATTACTATTGATTTTTCGAGCAACCTAAAAATGAAATATTAATCCGGGAAGTAATATTAGTACTCTTTTAGTAATTGCTTGAAAACCCTTAATAAGACGCGTAAATGTAAACTGACAGTCGCTATTATATACCTTATTGAAGGCGCGATAAGAGTTGCTTGTAATTATAGAATTGACAGTAATGCTTGACAAGATAAAATTGTGAAATGTGGGATTCGAAAGTGGGGTAAATAAATAAGTAACATTAGCTTTGCGATTTCTCGACATGTATTTCAGGTTTCGGTATTGCAAATTCATTCAAGTTTATACCCTTAAGTTTTTATATGTAGTGTACAAATAATAGATTGGTGATCACGACTCATGGGAAAAGAAAACTTCACTTCTTGGCGTTGATCGCGTTGACGAGTTGGATGTATTTCTCAGTAGAGAATGACTTTGGCCTCTCGATAGGTTGGCCAACGGCTCTGTCGATGATCAGTTGGGCAAGAACACCCAAAGCTCTAGATACACCAAACAATACAGTGTAGAAAGAAGCCTCAGTTAAGCCGTAGTACTGCAACAGAATACCGGAGTGTGAGTCCACATTTGGCCATGGGTTCTTGGTTTTACCATGCTTACTCAACACCTCAGGAGCGACCTCGTAAATGGTAGAGACAAGTTTGAATAGGTCGTAGTCTGGGAAATGTCTTAGGGCGAATTCACGTTGAGCGGTGTAGCGAGGATCCGTCTTACGCAAAACGGCGTGACCATAGCCTGGAACAACTCTACCAGCGTTCAACGTTTCCCATAGGTAGTTCTCGATAGTGCTCTTGGAGTAGTCACCCTTGACTTCCTCTCTGAGCTTGAACAACCATTCCAAAACTTCTTGGTTGGCACGCCCGTGCAATGGGCCAGCAAGGCCGCCCAAACCAGCAGAAAAGGATAAGTATGGAGACGATAGAGCCGAACCAACCAAATGGGTGGTGTGAGCGGAGACGTTACCACCTTCGTGGTCGGCGTGGATAGTTAGGTACAATCTCATGAGCTCAACAAATTCTTCGTTCTGGAAACCAAGAAGCTGAGCCAAGTTCTTACCGAAATCGGCGTTAGGGTCGACACTTGGTAGCTTGCCATCCTTGAAAACGTTGCGGTAAATCTTTGATGCAATCACTGGCAGTTTACCGATTAAGTCCAAAGAGTCCTCGAATGTGTAGTTCCAGTAATCCTTCTTGGAGACACCTTGGGCGTAGGCTTTGGCAAACTTGGATTCGCTCTCTAAAGCAGTCACTGCGATCGAAAATTGAGCCATTGGGTGCAAGTCCTTAGGCAACGAGTCCAGAAGCTGGGAAACGTGCTCTGGAAGTTCGGATCTCGAGGCCAAATCTGCGGAAAGAGCCTTAACCTGGGATTCAGTTGGGGCCTCACCCGTCAGCAGCAGCCAGAAAAGAGCTTCTGGAAGCGGCTCAGAGCCACCAGCACCCTTTGGAAGCTCTTTTTGGATATCTGGAATGGTGCGATTTCTGAAACGAATACCCTCTTCTGGGTCCAATACGGAACCTTCCCACACCAGACCCTTAATACCACGCATACCACCGTACGCTTGTTCCAGCAGCACTTCTCCGATCACTGTTTTTCCGTGTTCTTTGCGGAGTTGTTTGATTTCTTCAGCTTTAGCGGGGAAAAGCTCTGCGAAACGCTCCTTTAGTGTTTTTTCGCCATTGCTGTAGTAGCGTGTGGCACTCAAGCCAGCAACAGCAGCTGTCAAAGGCTTCTGCAGCAGACCGCGTGCTAGTGTGTTTCTGTATGATACCAAAAGGGACATGCTCTACTGTGAAAATTTAGGGTAATTGTTAAGACCAAGTTGTTGATTGAAGTTTACCACAATTAATGCAAACTCTACTTTTAAGACTTCACGAGCGTAATAATAAATAAATGCACGTAGTTGATCCCAAACGTACCGTCTTTCGATGATTGATGGTAAGACGAATATTTTCACCACTGTCTTGCTTATATAGTTTTTGTCCGTGCTCGGCTCCACAAGGTCACAGTTTCGCTTACTTAACCGCGACTGCGCGGGAATCATTGCTGTCACGCTGTATGGGCATTTTTTGTTCAGGCTCCGATATCGAAATTGGGCGTGACCTTGGACAGTTATCATTCGTAGAGAGACATAATAGCGGAAAACGGTTCAGGATTGGAGGCGCAAGATAGAGGAGAGACACAGCAGTACCTGAACAGATAGGAAACGGAGACGTAACGTTAAGACTTCTTGTGTGCAAACATAGCGAAGAAAACTGGAATGAAACAATCATATGCAAAAGCGAATGGAAAAAAAAGTATTATGGGGCGAGCCGGGACTCGAACCCGGGACCTCCCGCACCCTAAGCGGAAATCATACCTCTAGACCACACGCCCTGTAAATTTGGATGGAAGACGAGGCCCTAAGATTGCATCACTAAGAAAACAAACGGCCACGGGATGCTCCATGATAGTTTCGAGGGCCAAGAAACTGAGTCTTTTACCGTTTGTTTGAAATTGTCGCGGGTTTTCTCGACAGTCAAAAATTCTTGATGTCCCGGAGTAGGTATTCCTGTTTTGTTTTATTTTGGTTCGGCCTACTGTTGTTTCCAGTTTTGTTCCTTGGTTTTCGTTTTCAAGTACGTGGGTAAGTCCAGTCCGTCAGCGAATGCCCACTGTCGATTTCAGTTCCATACTGTTGGCATTTTCCCATTTCTTAACAGTCGCATAACCCAAGTTTCTCCTTTGCACATGCACGGACGTTGAGTCAAAGTTTCTCGCTCTCTCACGTATGGCTCGTAGAATTGCATACGTCGCTTCGACTTTAGTAACGTGCATCTGATGACGAGTGAATTGTCTCAGTCAGGCAACTCTTGAAAAAAAAACAACCATAACGATTGTAAATCCGACGTTTTTTTCGCCGTTCCCCGGCGGTGAAACAATCGTGCTATCTAAACCCAGAGCTACCACTACCTTTATTTTTTTTCTGGTGAGTCCCACTTGTTTTTCTAATTCTTTTTTTGGATAGTTTTCCCGCTTTCATCGCTTTGTTCACCGTGCCCAGCACGACGCGCCATGTCAGCTGCGTGCCCTCACAAAATTTCTTGAAAATTAATCCGCAGAAAAAAAGAGGAAATTTGGAATATTCAAGAACAGCGGCGATGGGGCAAGTCAGAACGCATCAAGTGACGGGGAGAACTCTTTTTATAATCAGAGGTCAAAGTTTCAAGTAAATTTGAGAGTGACAATACCAAAGTATATCAAGAAACTTATAGTAGGTGGCGTTCTTTTTTAACCGAATCTTAGAGTAGGACAAGACAGTTCAAAGCAAGCCTCATAGTACATTATTAAGAGGGCGAATCGCAGCAGAGAGGCACACAGAATTTAAAGCGAAACTTTTTCCTTCAAAAGGCTTAGGAAAAGCTACTCGTTCATAGGGAAACACCGCGAAACCAGAAATTAGGGTGTCTGTTTGAGCGTTCGTTCTGCTGTTTGGTGAACGCTGCTTTTTCAGGGCCATTTCGACTCCCCCATTAGGTTCGACTATCTCATCCGGCCTTGCAACAAAAACCAGAGAGCATACGTTCAGGTCCCCACGTCACAGGAAAAGATCAAATACACCACATCCCTTTGCATTACAAAAGATGACTGCCTCTTCAATAGAAGCAGCGCCGATCAAAAGCCGCAAAAATGGCCTGTCATCGAAAATTGGCAAAATCTTTGGAGCTGGGAAAAGCGCCCCTGCTACGGGTCTCGGGTCTGGTGAAGTCTCGTCTTCTGTCAAACATGCGCAGATCCCTTCCCCAACCAACTCGTCACTGTCGCTAGAAAGCACCCACAACAAAGCCCTCCATGGTTCGGAACCGTCAAGTCCCAGCTCTCCAGCAACGTCTCTCAGCGGACGTGGATCTCAAAATGGCTCTCAAGACGAGAGCACGCTTGCCACTTACAAGTCAAGGTCCGAGAACGTGGAGCAACCCACGGTGAGTTCTCTCAACATAGCCGCTATGGCCTCTGCCGGTTCTGGGCGGTTTGTTGTGTTGAAGAACAACATGCACGAGCACCATTTAAAGAATGCGAAACGCCAAGAAAAGCTCAGCAGCATGATTAAAAATATTCTTGGCGCTCAGAAACTGCGAGGCGAAGCAAAGTCCGCAGTTCCTGATATCTTGATGAACAAAAAGAACCCACGAAGCATTCCTGATGACCCACCGTCTCTCTTCTCTGGATTTGTACGACAAGCTACGTCTTTCGAACAGGATCAAATCTACAGTGGGGCTTCTCAGACTCCTAAGAAATTTTATAAGAAGCAACAAGACCGCTCTTCCGAAATTAAAGGTCCTGCAACTGACCCAATTCGTACATTAAAGGAAAACTCAGCTTGCTTCGCTGAAAAATATGGGCGGTGTCAGGAAGTTGTCGGGAAAGGAGCTTTCGGCGTTGTTAGGATTTGTCACAAGAAGGCACCTGAGGAGATTCACGGCGAGAAGCTCTACGCAGTCAAAGAATTCAAGAGAAGGCCTACAGAGTCGCCCGACAAATACTCCCGAAGACTGACATCTGAATTTTGCATTTCTTCTTCTCTAAAGCACACCAATATCATCATGCCTCTCGACTTGTTTCAGGACGCAAAAGGCGATTATTGTCAGGTCATGGAGTATTGCCACGGCGGTGATTTGTTTACTTTGATCATCGCTGCTGGTAGATTGGAATACATGGAAGCAGACTGCTTTTTCAAGCAGCTAATTAGAGGTGTGGTTTATATGCACGACATGGGCGTATGTCATCGCGATCTGAAACCTGAAAATCTTTTATTGACATCAAACGGCGTTTTGAAGATTACTGACTTTGGGAACAGTGAATGTTTCCGTATGGCGTGGGAACGAGACATCCATCTAAGTGGTGGTGTATGCGGATCGAGTCCTTATATCGCGCCAGAGGAGTATACTCATGACGAATTTGATCCACGCCCAGTGGATATCTGGGCGTGTGGAGTAATATACATGGCAATGAGGAGCGGTCGTCAGCTGTGGAGCACAGCTCAAAAAGAGGATGAGTTTTTCATGAAGTACCTCACCGGCAGGAAAGACGAGGCTGGCTACGAGCCAATCGAAAAATTAAAGAGGGCGCGTTGCCGAAATGTTATTTATTCCATTCTTGATCCAGTTCCCAGCAGAAGAATAAGTGGAAAACAGATTTTGAATAGTGAGTGGGGACGAGAAATCAATTGTTGCCATGAGGGCCAGCCTCTCAAGGAATGATAGTTGTCATTGCCTTACACACACAATTGCATGCATTCCAAAATATTTTTGGACTTTGGTGATATTATTGTATCTACCTTTATGTATTATACCCTGCAACCACGAAACCCTTAAGATTGCTAAGCTTTTGAACCATGAATTATTTAAAGGACACCAAGGCGGTTCACAATAGCTCCTCAATGTTGAAGATGGTGACGGTAGTTACCCCAAAGAAGCGCGGGCGCTTCTTCGAGTACTTAAACAAACTTGTTGATAGAAATTGAATTTTAGTACATCTTGAAGTATCATCTCATCAAAATTGTTCATAATTAATGGATACCTTTTTATCACTGAGTCGCTGTCGCCTTTTGTTTACAAACTTCAGTCCAGATTCCTCTTCATTAGGGCTGATACCATCTGGTGCCATGATGAGCTCCTCATGACCCAAGTAGAACAGTTTCATCACATTGCCAAAAGCTGCAACCATGGCTTTAGCGCCAAACTTTTCAAAGGATCCAATTCTATTCGTTAATAAACCATTGATGCCCGCCGGAATCTTGTAATAGGTTACCAGTCCATTCGCTGTCATTGTCCAGCCTTCCCATATGTCATGAATATTGTATTCGACCGATTTTGAGGGCTTCATACTGCGGCTTTCGAGCCTTCCCCTCAATCTCAGTTCGCCAGCCTTTATGCCTTCAGACGCACTTCTCATCATGGATTTCGAACCAGATATGGTCGCAAAGTCCTTCTCCTTTTTTTTGATTCCAATTATTACGTTGTTGTCTGTCGAATCCCATTTATCAATATCTGGAAGCCAGTACTTCTTCTCGACCACTGACTCGAGCCCGAGGCATCTTATTTCTCTTGGATCTCTTTCTACACGCAGACATATACTTGTCTTAGTTCTACTCTCAAGCTTGAATGTGCTCAAAACCAATGTCGACGTATATCGCTCAGTGTAAGCAATTGAGAAAGTTGAAACGGACGCGCTACCGCAGAACTTACAATGCGTAGGCTGGTCATGAAAGATGCGAAGCGATCCTGGCATATAATTCGCAAGTTTGAACGTCTTGATCACGGTTCCCGTCTGAGCATCTACTAGATCAGCCTCGTTCGACTTGACGAGCAAAAGCATCCCCACAAACGGTATCAGAAGTGTTGATATTATACCATTAGTAGATGAACTTGAGCTTCCAATTTTTCCTTCTTGTTCCTGATTTGTATGATGCATCAAAGTGGCTGGGGTCATCAGTTTCTGGCCCCTGTTGAAAGAATTCCTTACTAAAACAAGCCTTCTGGGTCTCCATTTATTGTTCACAACAGTGGATATAAAGACCTCGCCTTCGGTGTCGCAAATGATGAGCCGATCGTTTACTCTCGGTGTAACCAATCGCTTGCAGGATACCAGTGGAAAAGCAGAATTTGTGACTTTTGAACTCTTCACATCTCCCTTAATATCCACTGCATGAATATCACCATCAGTAGTGATGAGAACCAGTTCAATGTCTTCTGTGTCTCCAGTATCAAGAAGTGATGTCTTATCTTCATATTTGGAGGCAAACGCAGGAGTTGCAGAAGATGCCGATTTCGTCGAAGATATCGAGGCGTTGCTTCCCCGCCTTTTTAAGGCATTTGCAGGTACGTCCTGTCGTGCCTGGTGCTTGAGAGCAGATCTGGCTTGCTTTTTCATGAAAGCCGGTCTCGTTTTCGTGCGGAAAAAAGACTCAAGAACATGTACATTCGACAAATCAAGCTTCATTGACCAAATAAATTTGAGGCTTTCCCTAGACCAGCATGATATCCGACCAGACTTGCCAAAGACCGCAGTGAAATTGCCGTTAGAACTTGTAACGGCCGTTAGCACAGGCCACAACTGTCTGTTTAGAGGAATTTCTGTCGGCAGTGGTACCGGATTAGATAAAGGGGACCATATCAAAAGCCTCCGATCAAGTCCGACCGACATAATGAAGGGCGACTCTGATGTGTAAATTCCCATAATATCTAAAGTATGTCCACCTCGAGATAGCTCCTTGGCATGAAAAGAAGGGCTGTTATGGGGATTCAAGTGCGAAGAGCTCCCATGGGAAAAATTGGCTTCTCGTTGCTTAGTACTGCGTTCTTTTAGTTGGGGCCAGGCCTGCAATTTGTCAAAGAGCGTCTGAACGACTAGTAGCGCGACAGACGAGACGAGCACCAGTATCACGGTGATCTCCAGGAAGAAATATAGGTCGAACTTGTAAGATGAAACGAGGGGCATCTGAAAGGCATCAATCAGACCTTGCTGACCATTTCTAAATGAACTTAAGCCATTTTTTAGGGCAAGTATTCTATCATCGGCTGACCATGAAATGTAATACGTTCCAGTTTTATGATGTGCTAGAACTAGCTGAAGAATAGAGTCTCCTTCAACAAGCGACACAGAGCTAGACGTTTTAAAAAGAGCCAGTTTCGAAAATCGCCAATGCAACAAAATGTCTACCAGAGACGATGAAGACCTGACCAAGTGATACCTCAGATTAGTAAGGTACTGGGAGAACATCACAACGCTGATACAGTGAGAGTATATTGTCGTATTGCCATTCAGAATAGACCAAAGATAAGCCGTCAAACTGAACTTACTAGTATGTGCGCGTTCGTCGTCCAGGGACGTATCATTGGCTTCACCATTGGTGCTTTCGAAAGGCCGCTCAGGTTTTTTCAGACGATTGTAATCCGAGCTCAATATTGCTGTAAAAGCAAGTGCTTGAACGACTATGCAGCTCACAAATGCAAAGGCTAGATAAATGCTCGTTCGCCTGTTGAAAGGAAATAAAATTACGCTCGACAGCAGGGAAATCATTACTGTTCTGCAAAGTGAAAAGCTAGAATGAACAGAGGCATCAATATAACTCGGAGTTGACGCATTGTCAGAGTCCGAGCCAGTATTAGAATCTGGCAAAAGTGGCCCGTCAGCAAAAGCACTACCTGATGTATTTGATAGCCTCTCAAGCAGGCCACACGAAGATATCATCAATATAGGGAACCATCTCAGAGGGAACGGAATGGCATCACCTCTTTTGCCGAAGAAGAATATTGTCAGTGTATTCGAGGCAGCAACACTAAGTACTATTTGCGCGGCAAGAGCCGCACAAACACCTAATTTGGAGTTCACCATAGTCACCCTGTTGAAGTGTTTCCAAAACTGTAGAGCAGAGAATAAACCGATAAGCATTGCCCATAATAAATCTTGACGTGTAGCGGATTCTACATCGACTTTCAACAGGGTCTCAAAATTATCGCCAGTATTTGCTGAAGAGTGGAAAAATTGATACCCCGTTGAGTTAGAAAGTTTGGATAGCTTAGCAACATTATCGTTCAATGAGTTTCTCAAAAAAATCTGATTATCGGCCGGAGTCAAGACGTTCACGACAACAGTTTGTGCAGAGGTAAAGTACCCGTTAACTTTCAAAGCATTTCTCAAAGAATTATGTGGAATTTCGTCAATTTTAGAGTTCAAAGTTCTAAGCGGATATGGGTCTCTGCTCAGAAGCTCGAGGGAGCTGTTCCATAACTGGTAGGGCGTTTCCACGCAGGTCACCTCACAAGTTTCGAGCACATCCTCGAGAAGCTTGTTTTGGACAGCCAAGGTCTCCATCAATGCCCCCTTTCTTAATATGTTGCCATCATTTCCTCGTGATATCCATAACTGGGCCATCGAATAGTTCGGCGAGAGCCCACTGACATCCACCGCCAATTCAATCTTGCTCAAATAGTGGTCCATGAAAACATTGTCGTGCGGCAGCTTTGTTAGCGTAGAATACGCAATGATGAAGATTGTGACGAAAGGGATAAGTATTGCGGATAACGGACGTCGCACCGCCCATAGGGAGAGCTGGTACAGCCATTGATGTGTGATGTTCGCTCGTGAGACTACCATTGTTCAATAGATAATGATAGAAATTTGAAAGAGATTTGTGAGCAGATAACCAACAAAATTCATTTAGATTAGCACACCGCGCACCTGAGCTAGGGTTGAGGATTGGCCGCGCACATATTTTGAGATAAAGGAACGTTGATCATTTTCATGCACATTGATCGTCTTTTTCAACTATGACAGTATTTTCTGACACGTGACTCCCATATGCCGTAGAGCTGAACATCGAAGTGAGGGCAAAGACGAAAGCTTAAGACAAGAAATTGAAAAAGATTCCTAGTTTTCTCGTCGCTTTTGTTGGAGGGCGTGTGTTTAGTAGGGCATGTAGATCATCCTCATAATGTGCACAAATCTTGTGCCTTTATCTGAAGAAATTCGAAACCAGTTACTACCACGTGATTGCTCTTGGAAGACAGAGGTTCTCATCGTCTTCTTGAGCTAACATGCGGCGTAACACATCATTCCTAAAAGGAACCTTTGCAGTACCTGATATTTACTCCAGGAAGCTTTGACTTTTGCATTGACCTCTACGTGAATTCAATCGCTTAATTCATTCTCGTACGGCAGCACTAATCTGGTGTGTTATACTGCTAGATAACCACAAGAAACTATACGATGTCGATATTCAACCTCATTCATCAGAGTTGAAGACCTATTGTCAAATGTTTTCCTTGTATGCTACATGATTCGCTCATCAATTGCTTAAAATGCATCACTAGAAAGTGCATTATCGCAGCACTTCAGGATGTATGTTGTCAACTGTCGCATTAGTTCAAGATCAAGTAACCGTTATACTATGTTTCACGAAAACTGAGGGAGAGCCACACTCGGGGCTGGAAGTACACTTCTCAAAGGAATATAGCGCTGTCTCTGTATGGAACATGGAAATTTGAGGCGGCCATCCAAGAAAGTGATCAATGGCATACTTCGACACGACCTCCACAGAAGTACACCCCGCGTACTTTGGACATACTTTATTGTTCACAAAATCGCTGTACCTCAATTATGCTTAGGTTCCAATTAATTGATTAAAATTAGAGGTGGAACTTAGCGATAACTTCCCTTTCATCAGACCGGATAAAATATTCAGCAATTTAAACATTTGGTCAAGATTTACACATGGTACTTTACTTGACCTCTTTCGCATGAACGAAAACATTTTACTGAGCACAAAAAACCCTTTTCTTGTATTTTTACGTTCTGTACATCGATGTTCGATCTCATAAAGATGGCAATCCTATCCTAGAGATCTTAGCACATTGTCATGTTTTATTTGCAGCGCCTGATCTTTTTATGAGATTGAAACACCTTTTTTTCTCTTGATAATATGTTCTCTGAACAATCCGTTACAATCTTGGGCTTTCTATGGTTTAGTTCCTGACATCATTTCACATTATTAGCAGAGTTAATTTTACACAATAGTAACTTCTCGGGCGTGTGGCGTAGTTGGTAGCGCGCTCCCTTAGCATGGGAGAGGTCATCGGTTCGACTCCGGTCTCGTCCAATTTTTTTGCTATTTCCTAAATGTTTCTGCAATCAGCTACTTTACTGCCACCCAGCTCACATCCTCTCAATTGAGCTGGTGGAAGGCGATTGAGGTTCGAAGCATGTAAATTAGTGATTGACTACACAAGCACCTGGCTGATTAGTGAATACAACATAGAACCCGGAAGCATACATAAGATTGCCGGCCATCCAAAGTTTATATCACCTTGGTGGATGTTCAGTTAGATTGGAGCAAGCTGGGAGCCTTCACTTGAAGCCTAATGCACAAATGTTGAGACTGTTCATTTGTTGCAAAAGTTGCGCAATTTTTTCGTCGAGCTGACCATTAGCATAATCGTCTCTCGATTGTTGGTCGAGGTACTGCTGGATTTGGGCAAGCCGTGTGTAGCCCTCAGTACAAAATCGCAGCTGTATTTTGACAAGAGCTTCGAAGCTCGGGTCATAATAGGGCACTCTTAGAGATACCAATTGGGGTAATTCAGTCTTGAGCTGATCATTCAAATTGTCGAATATATCTTTTGCCATCGAAAGTTCCTTTTCTGACCTGGGAAGTTTCGAGGCATCTTTGGCAGGCTTGTCGATAAGTCGACGCACTTTAGCTTTCGCTGCGTCATAGTCCTGTTTCTTGTGATCTCTCTTCTTAATTGCGTCAGCAATCTCGTTGAAGTATGTTGAGAATTTGGTAATCGGATCCAGTACAGTTTCTCTGAAAGGTCCATCAAGCTGCTTTACCGTCTCTGAATCAAAGTCCTGAACGCACTGTAGGTAATAGTTTCCGACATTATAGCCACCACCGCTCACAGACTTGGAGTCGTCGTAAAGACTTGAAATGACTTCCGCGATAGTCACTTGAGATGCTGTTACTGCACGTAGAGAGTCCAGGTAACCTTTAGCTTCCTTTTGCAGCTCCTTTCCTGCCCTCTCGAGGGTCTTGTAACGACGCTCTTCAATATCGTACTCTTTATCCACAGTCTTGTCGACATTCTTGATAAGTACACTGTTACCTGCTCGGTTAATAGCCTTTTTGAACCCGCCCCAACTCATTTCGGTGAGCCCTTCTTTGCTTTGAACTTCAAATCTCTTTTAGCGTTTCGAGGCTCCCGATGGAGTTCTCAATACTATGTCCCTTTCAAAAAAAACGTATTAAATGTGTAGATTATGTTTTAAGAAAAAGTTAGAGGCGCTTTAGTACAAAATGATATCGATGAACAGCCATCAAGCTTCAACTTGAGATCTTATCTGAGACAATCCTTCGAGAATATACGATGAGTTCGGCCCATGGGGTGTGAAAATTACCATTAAGTCACGAAAATAATTGGTCATACACTGTGAAAGAGAGGGGTACAAGATAGGGCAGGATGCCATGAGGGTCTACAGCTTGGCTTTAACCAGGTACACAGATGTGGATACCTAGTTGTGCGTGCGAAAAAGTAGGTGATGTCTCCGGCCACCATTGCCATTGTACAGCGAAAAGCGCACAGACAGCTTTATTCTTCAGCTGGCATCACTGTTCAACTAAAGATTCGTTTCCTCTTCCAAAATGATTATGCGGCTCGAGCGAAAAACTGCGACAGAAGTCGTAGAGCCGCATGGAAGCCTTTATCCCGGATGTCTCCCTGACCCATTTCTGAAGTAACGGGAGGTTTTATTCAAAGTTCCCTACTGAATTTTGATTTTCGAAACTGCTTTATTCCTGTAATACATCTTGTTTTCCAGCAACTCGGAGGAGGGTTGGTTTGTATCGGTAGGGAGAGTAAAAGCTGATCAGTACTATTTTCTCTTGGGTACGCTGGAAGAGTTTCTATAAGTCAAATCGAAGGTCTCTCGAAGTTTTCTTTGTTCTACTATGAAATGCGAATATGTGCCTGAAAGTATGGTGTCATAGCGTCCATTCGTCAATGTAAATAGCTTCTTCGTCGTTCGATGAGGGAGCTATGGCATTACGGCACCTGAATATGGAGAAAGAACTATCAGCGACTTCGGTGGACTGTTTTTCGGGTTGCGTCATTTCCAAGATGCTCAATAAGGAGATGCGGTAACAGTCAAAAGAAACTTTCTCGAGCTTGTCGTCATATACTAGGACTTGACACAGAGATCGTATGTCTGCAGTTGAAAGTTCGACATTAGCAACCTTGGCGCTGATTATGAAATTCAAAATATCGTTAGTGGATGCGAAGTTATTGACGTGTGATGCATAAAGAACTTCCTTGGCGCCTGTGAAGTTATTGAATCCGTTAGGATATGTTTTTTCGGCAACGAACCGCCACACGATCGTTAGCAAGCTGTTGATGAACTCTACGTCAAGTTCACTATCAGTAAACCACGGACCACCTGTAACCTCAATAGAGGGTTGTAAATTGTACAACATATAGATCTTACGCGTTGGGAACTTGACGCTTTTGACGCTTTTCACGTAGCGCTGAGATTCGAGAGACTTCAGACATTTCAGTACTACATGTGTGTGCAGGTTTGTTCTCGCCTTGATGGTTTTGGTCCATATACCTTCCCGTCCACTTGCTTCGATATAGGAATAGACTAGAGCTTCGTCAGCTGTCATAGCAGCTTTTTTTTTAGCTTCTGCAATATCAACCGCCTGAAACTTAAGCTCATTATTTTGCTTGACCAACTTTAGCAGATTTTTGTCTAAAAGTTCCTGAACTATGGACATAAGATCAGTAAGAGACGATGTATTTATTAAATCCTTTAATTCAAGCTGTGTAAAAAGGGCACCCACCCCTCTGGCAGTCATGCTGCCATGCAAAGTTTGAGCCCGGTCAGATAGACTCTGACCGCCTAGTAAAATGCCCTCCATGGTTGATGCTGGCCTCCCACAGAAGCGTTGTTTAGGAAATTTCCTGAGACGAGATACTAATAAATATACTAACTTTTATTAAATACGAAATTTTTCGATTTTCGGTTCCATTAACAAGTTCACGTGACGCGTAGTTTGGTACGTTTGAGACGTGAAAGCGCGCCTAATGCTGGAATCATTTCTTCTCTACTACAATCAATTCGAGGCCCACGTAACCTAGAACCAGGAAGAGCATGTTGAAAACAATAAGCAGCTTAACGTCAAACAGGAAATTTTTGACAAGAAAGCCAAACGTACTCAAAATTGTAGCTCCAGGAACTTCGATGTTAAGACCATATTTGGTCTCTTTCAGAATTAGCGTCTTAACCTCGTTTATGATTAGAGACTCGTAAGCGTAATAAAAGATCGATAGGTTCTTTAGGTATCTGAAGGCAATGTTGCTGATGTCTTTGGTGTTGATGAAGAGACCGCTGAATAGCAACGAAGCGAGCAATATCAAGACACTTATAACAATGGAGTTGTTGAGGTCCTCGACAAAAATTCCAACGGTGAGAATCTCCAATGAAATACCAAGGTTGAACAAGATCAAAATGCCGACAAATTTAAAAAACGCCGAATCCACCATGTTCAATCCAACCGTGGGATATACGACCAGTGCCAAAATCACTGGTGGCAAGACTCTCAATGGTAAAACGTCGCTCAAAATTTTGCTGATGTAATAAGCCATTGGACTGTAGTAATTGTTTGAGCGCTCTTTTAGAAAAATGAGCCTTTCTAATGAAAACGATGTCAAACCGGTGAAGGTCAAGAAACCAAAGTAAGTCAAAATAAAGAAAAAAAGACCCAAGCGGTTTTGAAATCCACTGATGTTGTTCTCGACATCATAGTATAGTAAGCCCAAAAAACAACCCAACAGCAGAGTAACGAGATAATTTCCCAATAGTAATTTGGGGTTTCTGTAAATGTTCTTGAAGGATCGCGAGCAGAGAATCATAAGCTGCTCTTCGAAAGACGCTGGTTTCGCGCTACTGAGAGCCTCTACAGCGTCTTCTGTTGATGAATCCTTGATAGCTTCAATATCTTGCATTAGCCCTGCAAATTGCTGACTCTCCTTGAACTTAGAGTGTAAAAGCTTTGTATTCAGCACGCCTAGACCTTGATCATCATCAGATCGATCCAACAGAGACCGCAGCTCGTCTCTGTGAGCAGCGTAGTGTTCCCATTCACCCTGAGTTGCCGTTGCAGAGTCCTTCCTGTTGTCTTGAATAGCCGGTAAGTCATGTGCATGTTCACCATGCAAGTTGGATTCAATATCATCTGGCGTAGCCAGGATTCTCGTGTATGTCTTCTTCGCCTCAAAAGTAATGTCGATCAAAAAGTCAGCAATATTATAGTCTGATGGACATTCGTACCCGTTATTGCGCAAGAAGTCGCTCACTTCTCTCGCGACACCAGAGTAGACAAGTTCACCCTGACTCAGCAAAATTAGTTTGTCGAATGAATTGTAAATATTGGATCGAGGTTGATGGATCGACAGAACAAGAGTTCTGTTGTAATGTAGGGCCAAACGCACCAAGCACTCAATTACGTTGTTTGCGTTATTGGAATCCAGGCCTGACGTGGGTTCGTCTAAAAATAAGATGGAAGGAGACGTGACAAGCTCACAGGCAATTGATACTCTTCTTTTCTCACCGCCACTTATTCCTCGTTCGAAATCGTCCCCTATTATCCGATCCTTTATATCAAAAATGCGAAGTTCTTCGAGAACCTGATACACCCTTTTTTGCTTCGTCAAGAAGCTCATCTTCCTTGGTAAACGCAACAAAGCACTGTTCAAAACAGTCTCATATACTGTTAATGTAGGCAACAGATAATCATCTTGGTCAACAAAACCAATAATCTTGGAAAGTTTCTGTTTCGAAAGCTCGCATCCATTTACTTTAACGGAGCCTGTTACTTTACCAGTCTTGTCTTTCATGGCCAAAATATCCAACAACGTGGTTTTTCCTGCCCCAGACCCTCCCATCAGAGCCAAAATCTCGCCAGGCTTCACAGATCCACTTACGCCATTCAGCAGCTTTGTTTCTCCCTTATCCGTCAAAACAGTATAACAGATGTCTTCGAAAGTCAGTGTCGATCTCAAGCTAGATTTTAAGGAGTCATCGTCCCCGTCGCTATCGTCACTCAATTGAACAGGTTGGCTACTGAAGAATGGGCTCCTTGAGACGAAGATAATGGCAATTACTGTGAGAGAAAGGAAAAGGAACGAAGTAGCAGAAAGCACTAAGATCTGAAACATGGAAAGACTGTCTTTGGATGGCTGCTCGTAACCTGGAATTTCACTGTAGTGCATGCATTCTCCCGACTCACATTTGAGTGTGATATAAGGATCACCAAAAATCGTAGTTATAAGGTCGTTCATACTAGGCTCACTGAATTTGCATTTTTTCGTGTTCAGGTCGCAACCGAAATCTCCTGGTCCTTTGATAGTCTCGGTCAGGAAGTCTGAGATGTCGATCGAACCACTCTGCCCACAAAGCATTTCTCCCGGCACGCACTTGCACTGTACAGATTCGCAGTGATAGTTGGACGAATTAGTTCTAAGATCGTGCTTGAATTCGCAAGACGATAGCCCACAATAGAAGCTCTCGACCTCTTGAATCCAAAACTGGAAATTACACTCCCCAGAAGCTTTGTCGCAAGAAAAGGTGACCTGGGGTTTTTTGCCATTCAATATTTGTATAATTTTAGCATTTGTGACATCGCAACCTTGATGAAATTTCTTGACAATCATTCCGTTCTTGTAGCATGTTCCCTTTAGCCCTTCTGGCATAAAAGCATCGCAAACGTCGTCGTTTTCGCATATATTACAATTGATTCCACCCCAGCCGTCTTCACATTGACAGCTCTCAGTATCGTTATCTCTTGGAGGTCTGCCATCGTTACCATCAGATAGCGCACCGCACAAAGGCTTCGAACAATCGTCCCCACCAAAGCCGTCTAGACACTCACATCTACCAGTATTTGAATTACAGCGGGAAAACTGTTTGCACTCAAAAACCGGTAGCATGCAGTTAAAACAGGGAGGACATTGACCCCCATCGTCCGGTGTTCTTGCCAGTTCCCACAAATCCATGCTGGACTCTGCGAAAGGTTGCTCGCTGAGAGCTAATGCCATGCTCGACAGAACTGCCAAGAGAGCAAGCAACATACTCAGCACATTAAGCTGTCTTCGAACATTCAAAATGAACATAGTTCAAGCCCGCGCCAGAAAAGAGGTAGGTTGTGAACCGTGTTGTTCTCTTGGAATTGTCAACGCGGAAAGGGCACCCTGCATTTTATTTAATATTAAAATCCCCTGACTAAATAACCCTGCACGAAGATGTCATGTGTTTCCAGATCAGTAGCAAGTCTAGTACGGCTTGCGACAGCATACCCGTAGTACACTTCGAACTTACTGAAGCCATTTTCATAGGCACGTCTTTGTCACTCAAATTTGATGAATAAAGGTATACTATTTGTTTGAAAAATGCTTTCGACCCCCGGCTAGTGGAAAATGAGCTTAAGAACCACATCAAGTAACAATCCTTCGCTCCTAGTTCTGTATTCGTAACGTAGAAAAGTGGGCCGTTGCAACTCGTACCACGGACCCTGCTTTCATTTAGGTTTTGAATGAAGCGCTTTTGACCCATTTTAGGCTCGTTAAAAAGTTTTATGCAGGAGATTTTACCATACTGTCGGAGCAACCCGAGAGGCCACATATTCGCAAAGAAGAATCGCCCAATTCTGGACTTTTGTATCATCAACTCTATCAAAGGTATCTTCTATTGTGTGCCAGTACGAAGGAAATGGCAAGGGGATCAAATGCAAAACAGGGACGCCGCGACTCAAAAATGGAATGTGGTCATCTTCGACTATGACACGATTCGTTTCCAGGTATCCGAGAATGCTGTCATCAAATAGGGTTTCTTTATGCGGCAATTCCTTCTGATTTAGAGCTTCAATGGACAGTAAAGCCTTGTATTCTTCATTCGACTTTAAGTAGAAACTAGGTACCCTGAGATGTTCCTTGCTTCCAAGTAAATCAAGCAAAATGAGCAGCCCAATATTGTTAATGTTTTCGCTAGAACTCCAACCAGCAGCAAGATGTTTAGCACCGTGTATCGAATCATCTTCAGTCCAGGTGTCAAGCGCTTCTTCACCATCAAAAAAAACTATTTTTACTCCATCAAACGCCTCGAGGGACTGCTTTCTCTTATCCGACCACCATTGGTCGACAGAGTAATCAAGAAAGTTGCTCAAAAACTCAGAAACATAAAGTAAAACAGAGCAGGATATAGCGCTATCTATGGCTCCAATGAAGCCCTCTGGCTTAATCTTCGAGTCATAATGAGCGGCCAAAACCAAGTAGTTGCTGGCATTTTGTCCCAAAGTGAAAACTAAATTGCAGAATTCAAGGCCCTTAGCTGTGAAACAATCTGATTCGAATGACCAGTGTGTACTGAGATTCTCGAAATGATTTTCCATGAACTTTCGGACTTCGAAAGATCCCGAGCTTCCAGGGGTCCTTGTGACATTGAAAGGAAGAAGCAGATTTCGAGAATCGATATTTCGAAGGCTCAGTCTGGAGTCTAGGGTTCTTGCATAAAAATCCTGACCCACAAGTACGGCTTCTATGACATGTAATAAAGTGGAGATATGTAAAAGCCTAATTAATGATCTCATTGTTTTCACAATGTATTTGAAGTTCCTAGCGTTCTTACTTTTTGATATATCAATTTTTAAACCAGTAGTAGAACACACGAAGCGAGTTTCTAACTGAAGCTCCAGAGATGAATGCAACGACGAAAAGTAGTATCATCTCATTCGGTTCCGCTACCTGGTCCGGGGTATCGGATGCGCCCGACTTTTTAAGTCAAAAGGCGTTGCTTCCCAAAAGCACAACAGATTTGGATACCAATCCGGTGCTGAGCGACATCTCACTACCAATGACCCTTGAACTATCGCAAGCTGACCAAGACATAGAAGGGAACACCAAGAGCAGCCTCGTGCGCAATACTGACGGGAGTTTGGGTTATATCTCACCTCCAGAACCATTGATATCCGCAGGTGTACAAGTGCATAATGATAACAACACAATAGGTCGTCATAAGAGTCCACAGTCGGAACATTCACCTAGCTGTCCAGATTCTTTAGACCCAAGTCATGAAAGCGGTCCATTTTCTATGCGTTCGCATCTGATGCCACTGCAAAGCAGTGCGCGCACAAAGCGCTCAAGCATCTACCAAGGGAAGCCAAGCGGGCCCATACTGATGAGAGGGCCTAGTCGCACCTCTCGCTCAGCTTATTTAGAGATGGACGATAGGAAATCCGTGAAAAGCATATCTTCTTCGTTAACAGCATCATTTTCAAAGAACTTTCTGTCTGGGTTCTATCGTGGTTATAGAAACGGTGAAAAACCGTCTCAAAACGTTCTTTCCAGGGAATATTGGATGAAAGATGAAAGCGCTAAAGAGTGCTTTTCATGTGCGAAGCCTTTCACTACATTCAGACGGAAGCACCACTGCCGCATCTGCGGTCAGATTTTTTGTGGAAGTTGTAGTTTCTTGATCGATGGCGGAAAATACCAACATGCAGGACGGATGCGAGTGTGCCGAAACTGTCATACACACTTCGATACTTTCAACAATTCTAGTGATGAGTCATCGATCGATGAAACTGCACAGGGTACACAAGCTACTCCCGACAATTCTCCAGATAAGGCGATACCAGGTTCCGATGTTTTGTTGTTGAAAGATGATGAGGTTCAAAGTATTTTAACAACCGGTGATGGAGCCAATTTGTTTCGTTCAACTCCCCCACCGCTTCCAAAAATGGCCATTCCAGCCACCCGACAGGGAGGCTCTCTGGAAATTTCAGTTCCAAACTTGACGAACTCTTTCAAAGCAGAAAATGCTTCGAGGTATCGACCTAGTATGAAGGATCGTTATACAATCAGAGACGTTGATATTTTGCAACCTTATAGGAAAGAGGAAAGTGGCACTTCGATAGGGTCTAATCGTCCGCAACAACCACTAGGACAGGGAAGTTTCCCTCACATTTCAAACTTCAAGCATTCTATTTCGAACTATATTAGCAGTGCAACAAATGCGGACGACCAAGGATCAACTGAACCCTCCGCAAACTCTGTGATTGAAAACCTTTCACGAAACGACTTTAAGTTCGAATTCAATTACGGAATGAATAACTTTCAAGGCTTTTTGGATTCTCCTCATCCTCAGTTGTCTCACGCTGCGGAGCGTAAACCAAGTAGGCGTACAGAGTCGTCGCCTACATTGGCAGGCTTCCAGGGCGGGACACCTTTAGATAGTGATTCGAGACACAGTGACGAGGGATCAGAAGACGAGAGATCTATGTCTTTATATGCTGCGCTCAACGACTCGCACCAGGACTCATATCTCGTGAGACCAACCAGAAGCAATACAAAGTCACTTCAAAGAGCGCAGGCGTCTCTTCGAAGAATGAACTCTCGTCGAAAGAGTCGAGGTCGCGGTTACCTGAAATCAAGTCTCAACTTGAAGCCCTTTGAATTTCTAACCCACAGCAGTCCCAATCTCAAAATAGCAGATGACAAAGATGATCAGCCGGAGAGGAAATCGGAGGTAGCGATGAATTCTGTCGTAAGCGCCGATCGACTTAAACCACGTAGTGAGGCCAGCTCGTCTTCTAGAGACATGAAACGGATAATTTCTACTGCTTCAGTCCTACGTATGAAGTCGCAGGAGAACAAAACAGAACTTAATTCCGTCTCACAAATTCACATGAATGCCTTGTTAAAGCAAGTACTGAATGATCAAGACGTTGATAACGTTAATAGATGGATTGAGGCCTTGAGGCCGATCTTGCAGGCACTACAAAATATCCGATTAGATGCCAGGAAGATGAGTGGACTTGATTTCAAACAGCACTACGTGAAAATCAAGCGCATTGATGGTGGAGATATTATGGATTCGAAGTTCATGAATGGCGTAATCTACTCAAAAAATCTACCTCTTAAGACAATGCCTCGCGTACTGAGATCTCCTCGAATATTACTGATCATGTTTCCGCTGGAATATCAGAAAAGTGAAACTCATTTCATGAGTATCGATTCCGTCATGGCTCAGGAGAGGGAATATCTGAAGAAGCTAGTGTCGAGACTTACAGCACTCAATCCTGATCTCATTTTAGTAGGCGCAAACGTAAGTGGTTATGCCTTGGAGCTACTCAATGAGGGTGGCATAGCTATTCAATTCAATATGAAACCTCAGGTAATCGAGCGAATTTCAAAACTGACGGATGCAAGTATTGCTATCACCGTAGACAAGCTTGCAACTAACTTAAGGTTAGGAACTTGCGGCTCGTTCGAGATAAAAACCTACCGCTACGGCAATGTGGTCAAGTCGTTCACGTTCTTGAATGACTGCAAACTTTTGGAAGGCGGGTGCATACTTTTACGTGGGGCCAACTCTGTTACGTTGAGAAAAATAAAGGATATCACAGAGTTCATGGTTTATACTGTATTTTCTTTGAAGCTCGAGAGCTCTTTTTTCAGTGACAACTTATTACAGCTATCGGTTGAATTCTACAAGGAACTGGCTTTAGGCCGAGAGTTATCATCACAGCCAGGTTACTTTACTGACTTCATTGACAAGTTCCATCAGAGAATACTATCGGTGTCACCAACTGTTGAATTTCCTTTGCCTTTCTTGCTTGAGAAGGCTCGTGCTTTGGAGTACGAACTGGTCGAGAAGGAAACAGAAGGCAACCTTCTCTTATCAAACCCTGAGTTTCACACTACTTATGTGAGCAAAACCATTCACGAACTCGGATTGGAGCCAGCTCTCACTAATCAAGATCTCAAGACCCTTGTGAAGTTCATTCACGAAAAAGAGGTCGAAAATCTAACAGCACAATTTAAATGGCGAAGTCGGCAATGGGAACTTTCATATGCGCTTTCCAAGAATATGCTTGGCACCGGAACTCATCAAAGTATCAATGTGCTTTACTCAATGATTTCCAAAAAAACGGCAACGCCCTGTATTGGGCCACAGCTTGTAGGCATAGACTTTTTTTGGGAGACGGACATTTCAATTGGGCAATTCGTTGAAAACATTGTTCAGATGGCCAATTTTCCCTGTGCGCATGGCTGCGGTAGCTTACTTTTAGATCACTATAGAAGTTACGTTCATGGCGTGGGGAAAGTTGACGTTTCGGTTGAACAATTTCAAAGTAGACTGCCATCCCTCAAAAATATTCTAGTTACCTGGAGCTACTGTAAAAAGTGCAACAGCTCAACTCCTATTCTCCAGATGAGCGAGAAAACCAGAAATTATTCTTTCGGGAAGTATTTGGAGTTGATGTTTTGGAGCAGAAACCAAGGAATCGAAATCGTCGGTAATTGCAGCCACGACTTTGCTAAGGATCACGTCAAATATTTCAGTCTGAATGATTGGATGGTAAGAATGGATTATTCTGAGATCGAAGTCCACGAATTAATCACTCCACGCTCCAAAATTACATGGAAGCCAAACATAGACATTAAACTTAAGGTCGAACTCTACTATCAAATTTTGGATAAAATCAACAACTTTTACGCAAGCGTCAACGACAGATTGGAACGAATAAAACTTGACAGCATACCGAGTGAGCAGGTTTCAGCGGGAGAGAAGAAAATTGTGGAACTCAAAGGAGACTCGTGCAGGGAAAAAGATTTTCTGACCGAACGAACTGACTCTATCTACAGAAATTCATTGGGTAATGAGCATCTTATTCTGAACACTGTCATAAAATCAGTTCATGACAATGCTGCCGGATGGGATTTGAAGTTCATTGATTTTGAGAAAACTTTTTTACCATCGGAGAGAGACGTGGCTAGAATAACTGCTGTACAGCTGAAAAAGCTTTTTAGAGACTCTGTGAAGAATGAACGTGACTACAGGCCAGCGGCCAAAAATTCAATTGCAGCCGACGAACAGCGGGACCTGTCTCTATCTCGGGATCAGCACTCTGCGACGAATCAATCGAATAACTCTCTTTCGGACGAAATCGATATCCTTAGATCCTACAAGACGCCGATACTTGAAAATTTGTCAGAGGATGCGAAATCTGTTCACAGAGAGCAAAATCCCACCGTTCGTCCACCAATGATTCGTCAAAGGACTACACCGACATTCAAAAAAAGTGTCGGTCGTAGATCTCTTCCGCTCTCCAAAGACGACACGTTTGTTGATGGAAGTGAAATAAACGAGTCTCATCTGACATCAAATAACGGGAACAGAAAAGCTTCGAGCGGAGCATCTTCGGCAGCAGTATCGAATTCAGTTCCCGTTAGTACTGCACTGCTAAGAAGCCACAGTAATGGGAGCGTGCAGAGTGGTAGTAGCCATCATGCTAAGGACCAGCATTCCGAAAGTAAAGTGGGCCAACTAGCGAACTTTTTTGATCAAATCCACTTTGATGCGTTATCCAGGGAGTTTGAATTACAAAGAGAGCTTGAAAGATTACACTTGAACAAGAACAAATATAAGGCAGTAAGGATAGAGCCATCCAAGCCCATTGTTGAGATCTATCAGAATGTCAAAGATGCAGTTGATGGTCCTTTGCACACCGACAATAGAAATGCAGGGAATGCCGCGAACAAAGGATCACGACGTGATTGGCATGGTGCCGGAGGAACTTTGAATCCAAGCAATGAGCTTGGGAACAAGTTAGAGCACTCAATCCATCAGTGGGGTGAGCAAATATTGCGCGGGGATGAAGAAAACAGAAGTAAAAACGACAGATTGATGGACATTGGGCCCGCCATTATAGATGGCAACAATAGCTCCAAAGAACAATCTACTACAGCTGAGACGAAAATTCAAGAAATTCCCAGTACTTCCCAGCCCGAAAGATCATCGTTGATGAAAATGCTGGCGAACTTCTGGGAAGATCGATCAGCAACCTTATGGAAGTCTTTGGAATACCCAACGGCGTCAACCGAGCACATCTTCGTTGATAGTCCTGTCATTATCCGCGAAGATGAACCTTCATCTTTGATTGCCTTCTGTTTAAGTTCCACAGACTACCTGCAGAAAATGGCTTCGCCAAATTCAACGAAAACGGCTGTCTCAGATTCAGAACTAATCACGTCAGATCAAGATGGAGATGACGCAGTCTCCGTCAGTCAGTCTTCAAACCCTCAGACAGAAGATGACCATTTTACTTTACGCGATCACGAGCAATACAAACAAAACCTGATAAGTTCCAGTGTCAAAGAAGCTCAGACACGAGAGGAGCCGCGCGTCGAAAGTGCGACCTCGCAAAGAACTCATGATACTAATGTTGAAAATGAACAGCCGAGTTTAGAACAGATTATGACCAAGAAGACAGCTATGCATTTGCGCTACCAATTCCAAGATGGCAATTCAATCATGTCTTGTAAAATCTTCTTCGCTGAACAATTTGATGCATTTCGTAAAACTTGTGGCTGTGAAGAAAACTTTATTCAAAGCCTTTCAAGGTGCGTGAAATGGGATTCAAACGGCGGTAAGAGTGGTAGTGCCTTTTTGAAGACTTTGGATAACAGATTTGTGATCAAAGAGCTTTCACATACAGAACTGGATTCATTCATAAAGTTTGCACCCAGTTATTTTGAATATATGGCACAAGCAATGTTTCACGATCTTCCGACCGCCATGGCTAAAGTTTTCGGATTCTATCAGATTCAAACCAAGAACTCAGAGAGTGGTAAAAGTTTTCAGATGGACGTCCTCATTATGGAAAATCTGTTCTACAACAAGAAAACCTCAAGAATTTTTGACCTGAAGGGCTCGATGAGGAACCGACATGTGAAACAGACAGGCAAGGAGAACGAGGTTCTACTGGATGAGAATATGGTAGAGTACATTTACGAGTCTCCCATATTTGTCAGAGAATACGACAAAAAGCTTTTGCGTGCTTCACTGTGGAATGACACTCTTTTTCTGGCTAAAATGAATGTCATGGATTATTCTCTTGTAGTTGGGGTCAACAACGAGGATCACACTCTGACAGTAGGGATCATTGATTTTATACGCACATTTACCTGGGACAAGAAACTCGAAA
Organism: Lachancea lanzarotensis; assembly: GCF_000938715.1. Lineage (NCBI taxonomy): Eukaryota > Fungi > Ascomycota > Saccharomycetes > Saccharomycetales > Saccharomycetaceae > Lachancea > Lachancea lanzarotensis. Next base: position 929,427 of record NW_019212881.1, read on the forward strand.
GCTGGGTCAAGGAAAGAGGTTTTGTAGGGGGCAGCACCAAGGAGCCGACTGTTGTGACGCCAAGGCAGTATAAAACCAGGTTTAGGGTTGCGATGGAAAGATATATTCTGATGGTTCCCGATCCTTGGTTCCAAGACAGCCACGAGTAGAAAAATGAAAAATGGCAAGGGTCTCGTCATAGTTATGATTTCTCTAAACAAGTAATACCTCAAAGTTTATTTTCGAGTGTTTCAAGTCATGGGTTTTCAAGGACACTGTTAGTGTGACGCATCCCGTTAGATGCAATTAAAAGTTCTCTATAAACTGAAAGTTATAAATGGGACTAAATCATAAAAACAAAGGCGCCTCAATTGTGAAATCAATATAATAACATTGACATCAGCAAGATGGAAGGGAAGAATCCTCACTGGAATGAATCTTATATCTCGAAAAGCCTTCATTGTTCATTTCGGTCAATGTGGGTCATTAACAGCGGCCCTTAGACCAAAATAAAATAATATCTCCAAAAAAAACGTCACAGACAGGATTCGAACCTGCGCAGGTAAAACCCAATGCCTAACTCGCTTTCGATATGTCGAATAGCAGGGCATCGCCTTAACCACTCGGCCACTGGGACGTATCTTAACATTGTTGTGCTACGGTCTTACATAATGAATGCAAAGTAAAGATAACTTGGTGTCATGGAATGACTAAAGACGAATGAAGAAAGGACCGACCGAAACCGAAGGAACCACACGATGAACCTAACCTAGGTACGGAGAGGTCGAGATGAGGATTTAACGATCTACGTAAGGAGCGGAACCTCAACAAGAAACCAATAACAGAGGTTCATAATGAACCTCACAATGAANTAACAGAGGTTCATAATGAACCTCACAATGAACCAAGAATAACATATAAAAGAGGGCCTTAGGAACGGGCAAAGTAGTATAACATAGACAGAAGGAAGGGGGGCGAGATATAGGACTAAGAACGACGTATTCAACAGGATTAAAGACCTTTTATAGATTCTTGTAGTTCGTGATAGTTGAGCACGACACTTGGCGAAAGCTTCTATTATGCTCAAGCAGGTATAATAACGATTCAAACAGGTATAATAACGATTCAAACACTTGTTCAATGTTTACTTATGATGCTCTACCTTATCTCTTCAAAATATAAGATTAACCGTAGCCGGAGCACTATATGCTCGTATTTTATACCTTACGCTTCTTAGGATTCACGGTGTGCTCTTCCTTTTTTATGTTGTCTCATCAGGTGTTCTTTCCAAATACTGTATCATCGGTCTTTGACATTTTTTATTGTCGTGTCATGCAAGTTTATGTCGTTACTTTATCCGGTTTCATTTGAGGACGCCTAACACCATTATTGCCTCACTAAAAACATGGGGAACCAAAAACATGCAATGGAAAGGGCCCTTAAGCAAAAAGAAATAAATCATCGTAGATAAATTTGTCCTGAAGTTTGAAGTGTATTCGCAGGATCTTGAGAATTGAAGGCTGTGGTATCTGTTGATTCATCACAGTTGTACACCAAGAAAAACTGTCAGGTGTAATTTTCACCAAATACAAAAATCTATAGATCTCTAATCCTGTAACTCCCTGCTTTTTTTTTCCGTACCTAGCTTGGTATCCTTCTGCCTATGCTGCAGTTAGTTTGTCTGTTCCCAAGACCATCGGCTATATGTCATTTCTGGTTTCTTGAGTCTTGGTCTGTCTTTTCGTTATTCATCTTCATCGACCAGACATTTAGTAATGCCAGTCAGTATATACTTGAAATCAGTATTTCGCTAAAGGTCTCTAACTTTGACAGTAAACCAGCAACGACATACAGAAAGTGTAGCATTAAGTAGCAAAGAGAAGCCAATGCGCTCAAGCTCATGAATGAAAGAATATGAACAGCGAAGGGAGGTTGGAGGTTAACAGAAGCAGCATATTAAGTGCTCTTACTACTTGAGATATTGGCGTTAACTCTCCAAAAATCGCTGCTACTGCTTCTGAGAGCTCAACCTAAAGACGTCATCTTGAAAAGAGTACTACGGACCATATAAAATCTGCTGCGGGATGAAAAGTTAACTTCTTGACTTTTGTTGTGAACTACGGGTGAGGTTCATAGTGATTGTGATGCCATTGACGACAAATTCGAGCTGAGAAACATGATCAAACAGGTCAAGGGTATTACGAGAATTAATCTGGCCACGCATATGTCGAGGGAGCGTCGTAATTCGAGGAAGGCTGCTACGCTGGCACTAGAGGTAGCTTTTGCGTGGCTCATACTCGAAACCCGTGCCGCTACCATAACCGGAACACAACATGAGGATCAATTGGCAGATGCGAAAGCTTAGGAAATTGGGTAATATAAACCTTCCGCAATAATGTTGCATTCGGACGTATGCCAGTACATCAGTATGTGGTAGGTTCAGAATGATCACTTAATCAAGACTTGATTTTAGAGACGTCAATTGCCTTGGCGAGACGCACAGAAGCTTACAGCGAAATGGCTAGTGACAAAGCATATCTAGAAGTGTGCAGTATCTTTATTCTGAAAAGTTGAGGTGGAGAGATGATGGGTTTTCATTGAAACGAGTGTCGCTGCGTCAGAAGAAATTTTGAGCTGTACAACATGCCCATATTGGGGACTGACTGGAAGTGGAAAGTTTGATTGATAAAACGTATGTCGCTGACAACATATGAAACTTTGATCTCAAGAGGAGGGTTGTAGGATGCGAAGCGTTCTATGGCCAGTATATACTGGGTTGCTCAATGTTCTTTAAACCACAGACTTATGCTCAGTTGAATCATGTTTTGATCATACTGTAGTGCATCAGGGAACTGTGAGCTAGACTCAATGAAGAAATTATCCTTATCTCGTTTTACAAATTGCATGGGGAACAAATCTAGGCCTGAGAGTAAGACAGAGTATTTGGTATAGGCCTCCAAGTTCCAGTTATCTCGCGCACTCAAGAATCTTAATCAGGGGGCTGCTCTTTCAACAGCACAGTCTAATTCACAAAACGGAGATATATGTAGCGCCGAGAAAGTCTTATTTTTGATCCCAACCGTCAACCCAGCGCTTTTCCCACAAATTGCAGTCAAAAATTGGCTTTCCTAGTTTTTTGTTGACATCGTTGTGAGCGGCACACATCCACCTGCCGAGTTCCTCTCTAGATTCGACCTTTGGTGCATTATTCCGCATAAAGTTTTCGAAGTCTTTAGCGCACCACCAGCATGGATAAACATGCGAGAAAATTGTCATGAACTGTTTCATTTCTCCTTTTTGCGTATCGTTCGGTTGTTTTGGATAAGATGCTGTGATTGCATGCAGCAGCGTCCAGCTCGAATTGCCCAGCGTCTCAACGTCAGGAGGGTCCACTTTCGCGTAAACTTCAGTTTTATCATTTTTAGGTCCGGCGTTTTTACTACTGGTGCTACCAATTTTCCCCGTTGCAAGCTGGAAATCCAACAAGGTGTTACAAGATCGGCATCTGGCATTTGTTAGTATATTGCATGAAATACAATAACACTGGCAACTTTTGTCATACGGTTTCCCATCTTCATCATATACAATTTTCCGTCCTGAGAGTCCCTGGGCACTAGGATTTTGAGAAGAACTCACCATTGTTTGTTGAGAATCAATCAATCGGTCTTTGGCGTAGAAAACGTATGGATGATAACCAGACGATTTTGATTCCGAATCCTATTACGAATATATATTATATATGTATAGTATATATTGTGTGGCATATACACTATATTGAATCTGACAATCAGAAAAGGAAACAGTGAACTCGTCTGTAGAATTAGAATACAATATCTTCGCAATATAGTGAAGAAGAGTATTCAAAGCTCGCTAAAGAGATACTTGCACCAGCTCTCAGAACCACCACTTCACAGAGTGTCATCCGGGACTCAGTCTATGAAACCATAATGTCATCTCCTCGTGGCATAAACTTCTTAAACTTCAACCAGACGGGATCATGCATATCAATGGGAACCTCGGAAGGATTTGAGATCTTTAACTGTGACCCATTTGGAAAATTCTACTCAGATGAAAGTGGGGGATATGGGATAGTGGAGATGCTATTCTCGACGTCGCTGCTGGCAGTTGTCGGGGTGGGGGACCAGCCGGCGATGTCTCCAAGAAGACTACGCATTATAAACACTAAGCGGCATTCAGTAATATGCGAAGTCACTTTCCCATCGACTATCTTAGCGGTCAAAATGAATAAAGCTCGGCTAATCGTGCTTTTACAAGATCAGATATACATTTATGACATCAGCAACATGCGGCTGCTGCACACAATAGAAACCGCCACGAATCTCCGAGGACTGATTGCGGTCTCTCCATCACTGGATAGCAACTATCTCGCCTATCCTTCTCCCCCCAAAGTGATCAAATCAGAGATCAAGGGACATGCCACCACCAATAACATTAGTCTTTCCTCCAATGATACGACCACAGCATCCAATCACAATGGCCCCAGTGAGACATTTTTTTCACAAGGAGCCCAAGGAGACCAACTCTCACCGCCCGGAGAGGGTGTTACTGCGGGAAACTCCTCACTAGAGGTTGTGGACAATAATGCAACTTCTTCGGACAACAATGCGGGGAATACCAAAACTGCCAATAGCATTTTGAAAAACGGTGATGTTATCTTGTTCAACATGCAGACACTTCAACCAACAATGGTGATAGAAGCTCACAAGGGCGAAATTGCAGCCCTCACTTTGAGTAGAGATGGAACCCTCCTTGCCACAGCATCCGAAAAGGGAACTATCGTAAGAGTTTTTTTGGTAGAAACAGGTGCTAAAGTTTACCAGTTCAGGAGGGGTACGTATCCAACCAAAATTTACTCAATGTGCTTCAGCGACGATAATCAGTTCTTGGCAGCCAGTTCGTCAAGCAAGACTGTTCATATTTTCAAGCTAGGCAAGGGTGCATACGTTACTACAAGCGCTGACGCCCAAAATAACAGCGATTTAGAGGATCAGGATGCTGATACTTACTCTATAGATGAGGCTGAGGAAGGAGAGCCCGAAGAAACCGCATCTTTGGGACAAACCTCCTCAGCTAGCTATGATTCATCACATCCTGACGCGACATCGAAGGAGCCGGTAGTCGATGCATCCAGAAGGACAGTTGGAAGAATGATACGAAATTCGTCCCAAAAGCTCTCCAGAAAGGCAGCGAAAACTTTGGGTGCCTATTTCCCCATCAAAGTGACCTCTATCTTGGAGCCTTCACGACACTTTGCGAGTTTAAAGCTCCCGATTGAGAGTGGGGCTACAATAAAGTCTATCACTGCAATCGGCCAGCCCGTTGATATCGATACTGCGGAGTACCCGGAGCTATTTGAGAATGGCCTCTGGGGGTCTGTTGCCAGCGAGAGCAGTTCAGGTTTGACGAAAATGATACCGATCCGGGTTATTTCTTCCGACGGCTACATGTACAACTACGTGTTAGATCCCGAGCGTGGTGGTGACTGCTTGCTACTCAGCCAGTTTTCTTTGTTGATGTATTGATTGTACAGGTATACGTCTAGGATGCTATGCGATCAATCTACGAGCTTGAAAGGTTCACTCAACTGCTGGTCACAAGCACCGGCATTCGCATTCAAATCGCCCTTTCACGCTATGATACGCCAATCAGCTCCTGGTATCCAAGCTTGACCGAGTCTCCTTGTAGTCTAGAAGCTTTAGTATAGCAAACATATTGGAATCTTATTTTTTACCCGGCAAATCTTCGATCGACTATAGTTTAGTATACAGCCAATGCAAGCAATCAATAGCACATATATAAAACTTAAAAGTATTGAAATAGGAGCTTGTACTTGTGCAGTTTCTTCAACGCAAACGTCTGTTTCTCATAGAGGTTACTCTAATCTATAATATTTTTGTGAGAAGTAGGTTCTCAAGTATCGTCCTTTCGTGGTAGCTCGGCTTGTTCACCAGCCTCGTTCTGCTCCTGACCAACGTATTCGGGTTTCGAATAGCTTGCACTAGCACGAAGAATCAAGTCTGTAATGGGTTTTACGAGTGCTAAGAGCAGTAAAGCACCTGCACTCTTCGAGATTCGAATCAAGTCTGCAGAGCACGATGTTATAGTGGTCAAAGGTGCCCCCCACGACGCATCGTCCGTATTGCTTGCGGGAACTGTCGTTCTCTCGGTTTCTGAGCCTATGCAAATTAAGAAGTTGACATTGAGATTATACGGAATGTTGCGGCTGAATTTGACGGCCACGTATCGTGGACCGAAAGGGCCCACTGAAAGAAGCTTCAAATATGATAAAAGATTCTTCGAGCACGTTTGGGATAACATCAACATTGAAGACTACTTCCACAACCTATACGACAACTATGGGTCCCAGAGATCCATAGCAAGTAAAAGTGGCTCATTTAGCAATTTGCACAATTTGCACAGCAAGGCTAAATCGACGACTTCCTTGAGGTCTTTGACCTCAGGTTCGGGCAGCAATAGCCACCTACTAGTCAAGGGTAATTATGAATTTCCGTTCAGTGCAGTGTTGCCGGGTACCCTTACCGAAAGTGTTGAAGGATTGCCCAATGCATCGGTCATTTACAAACTTCAAGCTACCATTGAGAGAAGTAAGTTCGCCACAGATTTGATAAGTAAAAAGCATCTCAGAGTGATTCGTACACTTACGCCTGATGCCGTTGAACTTAGTGAAACGATGTCTGTTGATAACACCTGGCCAAACAAGGTAGATTATTCCATTTCTGTTCCAGGCAAGGCAATCGCGATTGGATCAGCTACGAAAATTCACATTCTTATGGTCCCCTTGCTTAAGGGCTTAAAATTAGGACCAATAAAGGTACAATTGGTCGAGTACTCATCCTTTTGTGCGCCTTACGGCGCGGGAAATAACCAGGAGCGTGTGGTCTCGAAGCTTAAGCTTTCGGATCCTCTGAATCACTCAGTCACTGAGACCGAAGGGTCTGAGTACCAGGATAAATGGGAGGTCGAGGCTGTTTTTAGCATCCCCCCAAGTCTTTCGAAGTGCACACAAGACTGTAGCATCCTGTCGAATATAAAGGTGCGCCACAAGCTCAAATTCGTGATATCCCTCGTTAACCCCGATGGTCATGTTTCTGAACTTCGCGCTTCCTTACCGATCCAACTTTTTATTTCACCTTTTGTGGCTCTGGGCGTCAAATGTACCGACTCCCTAGATAGCAGCGCCAACATCTCAGCAAACAGCACGGATGCAGAAGGCGGTGACGACAATGATGATGACGACGACATGATCTTCTCGAACACAGTATCAGAGTTAAATTTGGCGGGACTAAATGCATCAACTCAAGATAGTAGCAGCACCACAAACTTGACATCTGCTATTCTAGCGCCACCTAACTATGAAAGTCACATATACGACAGGCTCTGGAGTGGCATTTCTGTGGAAAATACACCTACCAATTCTGGCAGACAATCTCCAGTAGCGCCATCGGAAGGCTCATTCCTTAATAGCCCCAATGAGATGAACGCTCTGCAACATGGACTTCAGAAACTACACGTCGAGCAGGAGCGGCCAAATCAACGCGAAAACGGATCGAACGAGGCTTTTAGTCTACCTACAACCCCCGAACCCAGTTCCCAGCCTGATTTGGGATCACGTACTTCTGGACCAACCGATTACTTTTCAGTACCCACGCCACGACACGTACAGAGTATGATTGCGATGAATAATACTGGTCTACGATCACCTGGTCCTATGGGTTCACCAGGTCTCGATCACATATCTCGTGCAAACTCTTTCGGTCCATTTGGGCCGTCAGCCAAAGGTGATTGGAAGTTGAATGCGATGAGCAGGGTGCCTTCGTATGAAAATGCAATGAGAGGTGACAACATTCCAATTGATTTACCTCCAGCGTACCCCAGAGAGAACAACGAAAGCTCCACCTTGGATTTGGAGAGACCCGAATTAGCACACCAGAGATCGGCTGAAATGCAAAGGACCAATAGCGGCACTCGTCTATCACACGCAGCCTTGTCTCGGAGCAACAACAGTTCTTCTTCCTCTCTGCCCAGATTTTCGCTTTCAAGAAGTAATACAGGTGGATCAAATGTTTCAGTAAATGTGGGCAGCGGGAGCAAAGGAGGAACAGCATCGAAGCATTTTGGTTTCAACATGACACCTCTTGGCGGTAAGAAAGAAAGCACCGGGCACGCTCAATTTTCCTTACATGACTCAGAGCCCGCGTCGGGGACAACTTCTCTAAGTCGAAACGGGTCACTCATGAACCTTAAAAGTCTCATGTCTAGAAAGGAAAAGAAGTAATGATATTTAACGGGATAAAAATTCCAGGATAGAGGTATATCTACTCGACTGTTTACAAGAGTCACTGGATTTTTGACTATTTGTGGGGGTTGGGTTGGCAAGAATACTGGCTTATAGAGACCACGCATTGTATACACATATGATGTCGAAGTTGGAGGCACCATCGTTTATTTCAGGGCGTGCGCAAACCTGCACGGCCCGCGTGTTCGAGTAAGATGTACGTGTCAATTTTAATCCGGTTGCCGGTACTTTTACTGTAGTGTAATCACTACTGGGTCGCGAGGCCATGCAATACCTTTGCCGGCATAACACGCGCTCCATTAAATGGCTTGAAAGGTGAAGTTAGGCCAGTGTAGCGAATCACATCCCTTTCCTCGCTGCGAAATATGAGAAAATGAACAAAAGATGGTGTGTTGTGGGTACAAATCGAATCAATATATGAGACTTTTGTCGTCGTAAAGACTTAATAAGATGGTCGTGTTTTATCTATGAGGGCTTTTCTACACTCGAGCAGAATCCACTGACAGCTGCGGGTGCACCCATTGTAACAAAGTTATCTGTCTTGCGCGAAATAGATCAGTTTGGTATTTAAGTGCATATCATTTTAATCCCGGCAACTACTGGCCATTCCATTTGCCATGCTACGTCTTAAAGCTTGGATTCTTGGTCAAGAAAAGTTTACATAATTGTTTATCTAGTCTTTGGTACGCGAATGGAGACCTCATGCGACGCCGAAGCCTTGCTATCCTGTCTTATTTGAACTCACTTTTGACGCGAATTATGCGTAGATCGCTCAATATTTTTCTGGGTCCTTTTAAATTTAAGTTGCTGTGTGAATTAGTTTAGCTAAAAAAATAGAAGTTTGCTTTACCTTTTATAACTGTCTTTGACACTTTGACCAGTAACAAGTAACCAGATCCTGAGAACAGATGCTCAATCGCTTGGGTAGAACTTGTCTGTCACAAGGCTCGCTACTTTCAAGGTATGCGAGTCATTCTGGCATGAAAGCCCTAAGATGTCGGCATGCTAGGGCTTTAAATGTCAGATCTATCCACAGCAGTGCAATGCTGAGGCAAGAGATCGAAAAAGGTCCTAAAAAGTCATTTTTAAGTGATAGGCTCGGGAGAGTCGTCCGATTTTCTATCTTTACCAGCGGCGTTTTAGTTTCGTCGATTGGAATTTCGCTGGTGGCATTTTTCCTCTATGACGCTACCACGTACAAGAATAGCGAGCTTCCAGATTACATCGAAGTACCGCAATTGGCCCTCACACCAGAAATCGGTGGACCCGAGAACTTGCCAATATTGAGAGACAATTTGGATGCCTACGATTCAGAAACTAAAGAAAAACTATCTTATAGACCAAGATTGGTGGTGTTGGGATCTGGGTGGGCGTCCGTTGGTGTGTTGAAAGCCCTGGCGCCTGGAGAATATGACGTAACAGTCGTGTCCCCCCAAAACTACTTTCTGTTCACTCCCCTGTTACCTTCAGCTGCGACTGGAACACTAGAACTCAAATCTCTTATGGCCTCAATCAGAAAGCTGGTGAACACCGTGAGTGGCCACTACTTAGAAGCCAAAGCCGAAAAGGTGGAATTCGCCGAAAAACTTGTGAAGGTATCTCAATTTAATGCTCAAACCGGAGAAAAGCGCAACTTCTATGTCCCTTACGATAAATTGGTTATTGCTGTGGGTTCCACTGCTAACACGCACGGTGTGGAAGGTTTGGAAAACTGCTCCAGACTGAAGACCGCTGAGGATGCGATCGCGCTGAGAAGAAAAATCAAAGACAACTTGGAAATTGCTTGTTTGCCCACCACCACAGACGAGGAACGCAGAAATATTCTGAGCTTCGTTGTCTGTGGGGGTGGACCAACGGGTGTTGAGTTTGCTGCTGAGGTTTTCGATTTGATGAATGAGGATTTGCCCAAGATCTATCCAAGAATCTTGAGGCAACAGGTATCTGTCCACATTATCCAATCCCGTTCGAACATCCTAAACACGTATGACGAAACTATTTCCGAGTATGCAATGCAAAGGTTTAAAAAAGATGATATAGACGTCTTGACCAATTCCAGGGTGCACAAGATTCTGCCAGACCGTGTGATTTTCACTCAGAAAAACAAGGAGACTGGCGAGAACGAGCTTAAAGAGCTTCCTTTCGGGTTGTGTCTGTGGTCTACTGGAGTCGCCCAAAACCCTTTGGCGAAGCAAGTTGTTCAAGACCTTTCCACTTTTCAAAGAAATAGAAGAGCAATTGAGACAGATTCTCATTTGCGGGTTCTCGGCGCTCCCTCGGGTGAAGTATACGCCATTGGTGATTGCGCTACCGTCAGAACCGACCTTGCAGAACACGCTGTCGAATTTGTGAGACAGTTTATCGTGAACAAGCACTTACATCCTACCAGAAGCAACATTATTACAGATGACGACATAAAACATCTTTCGATCTCCTATGATGAGATTCAGGATCTGGCGAGAGAACTGGTTAGAAGACACCCTCAAACCAGGGAGTTTCTGTACAATGTAGAAGAAATTCTACCCAAATACGACGCCACCAGCTGTGGTGCCTTGAATATGAATCAGATTACAGAGCTTTTGAAAGACGTCGAGAGCAAGGCTACGTCCATGCCAGCCACAGCGCAAAGAGCTCATCAGCAGGGTAAGTATATTGGCAAAAAGCTCACCAAGGTTTCAAGGAGCTCAGACACCACACGTGTGAACGAAACTCCTCAATTGATTGCAGATGAATCTGTCTACAAAGCCTTCAAATACGTTCATCTCGGCTCGTTGGCCTACATTGGTAACTCTGCAGTGTTTGACATTCCTGGATACTCCTTCGTTGGTGGACTAATAGCCATGTATTTGTGGAGAGGTATCTACTTCGCTCAAACCGTCTCCTTACGCACAAGAGTTCTTCTTTTCATGGATTGGCTCAAGAGAGGCTTCTTTGGGAGAGACATTTTGACTGTTTGAATCAGAAATAGGAGGTGGATTACGATACGTCATATAGAAAAAAAAGAGATGGCATACAGCCATTCCAACGATTTCACATTCTTGAATCAAATGGAACTACAAAGCTTGAATTCGAAGTGTAGCCAAAGCTTAAGCTTCCAATCACGCGATTTGATATTCCTACCGACTCCATCGCTATTAACGAAGTGTTTACCTTTCAATTCTGAGATCGGTTTGCCGCCTTTGTACCAGTCATTGTGTCACAAACGCGGTAGTGTGATGTCTTATAAAAACTAGAGTTTTGATTCTCAAAGACTGAGGACACCATCTCGCTGACCCAGATTAATAACCGAGGTGCAATATACCATAGAGTTCAGCTTAAACTTACTAAAAGTTACACTTTCTGCTCGACTTGGTTTTAAGAACGTCAATATTTCCGTGAATTGTGTGAAGAATCGATCCAACTTTAACTTGAAGAACATTTGAGCCACACCATGCCCAAAGGAGTCCGGGGAGGCTTCAAGGCCGACACGGGAAATGTTTTGAACACAATTTCCCCCAATGTGAATAGATTTAAAGAGAATAAGTCGCAAAACGTTGGATTTGGTAAAGTCCCTAGAGCAAACCAGACAGTGGACAGCAGTTTCAAAGCGTCCTCAATAACCGGAGAAAATAAATTGCACTCAAGTGTGTCGTCTCAGAATTCAGATGGTACTGAGTCCGATGCAGTTGTGCAGCTAAACGACTCTAAAGATACTTGCATATCCAGTTTCAAAACAACAGCACTTTTCATCGGAGATCTCAATCAAAACGTCACGGAAAGAATGCTGAAGGATGTTTTTGGGGTATTTCCGTCACTACAGTCCGTCAAAATATGTCTAGACGCAGAGACGAAGAAGTCGCTAGGCTACGGGTATCTGAACTTTGCGGAAACGGAGGATGCACAGAAGGCGATCCGAGATTTCAGCTACGTGAGTCTCTTTGGAAGGGAAGTAAGAATAATGCCCTCCATGAGAAACACATACTTCAGGAAAAATATTGGAACTAATGTGTTTTTCGCCAACCTCCCCCTAGAAAATCCGAATCTAACGACACGCGCGTTCTATGAGACTTTCATATGTTTTGGGAGGGTTCTTTCGTGCAAATTGGAAAGACGTAAAAATATTGGTTTCGTATATTTTGAAAGTGACGCTGTCGCTAAAAAGGTGATTGATGAATTCAATGATGCCGAGTTTTTCGGCAACAAGATTTCATGCGGTCTCCATTTTGACAAAGACGTCAGAAAATCCCCGGAGTTTGAAAAACGGAAGGCAAAGTTGGATGGGTTGACCAAGGAATGTTTGGTTACTGATGATCAAACTGAAATCGAATACGGTGAAAGCTCTGGTGGCCCGCATCCCAATTCGGTTCATGTCAAGAATTTGCCGATAGAGGCAGACAACGAAAAGCTTCTTGATTTCTTCAGCAAAGTAGGGCCAGTCAAATCGATCTTTACGGCCACGAATAAAATGCACAAAAGAACATGTTGGGGATTCGTTACTTATAAAAAAGGAAACGACACGCAGAACGCATTGAAGACCTTAGATGGCATGCTTTTCATGGGCAAGAAATTGTCAATTACCAAGGGTATTCGCGCTGATGAGGCCACGAGGGTGGTAAGGCCCGCAAAGGATACATCGCATCAGGATTCCATTTCGATCTTGCTCTCCAATGGATACAGACAAACTTTGTATTTGAGTAACCTGAGCTCCATCTGTAACGAGGAATTTTTGGAGCAGCTGTGCTCCACTGAAAAAATTGGCTACAAGCACATTGTTATTGATCACTACGATAAGGACACTTTGACATTTGCTGGGCAAGTTTTGTGCAGCTCGCGCCCCGATGCCAACAGGCTTTTCACTTCACTGAATAATAAGCTGATTGGTGATTGCGATATCAAAGTCTCGTGGAGACCACTATTGACGCAAAACCATATTTCAATCGGTAGTAGAAAGCTGAAAAAAAGCGACGAACAAACTCAGAATAGCTCCGATGGCTTTGAGGATCACAAAGGTATTTCCGAACCGTACCTTCGCAACAATCCACCCCCCGCAGCGTACGCTCCACGGTCCATGAAATTTTCACAAGATGCTCATATTTGCGCGAAGAGACAGCTTCTAGATGTGCTGAGGAAAGAAATAAAAACGGCTATGGATTTTATATCATATCCTAATGCGTCTCGCGATGAGAACCTGAAATGCATAGCCGAATATATTTTTGATGTCTACTGGCGCTCCGATGTTGAAAGTTTGACTAAATTCATACTTCTAATGAACACGAGGCCTCAGCACGGGAGAAGTTTACAGAAGCAGGTTCAAGAAGCGATCAATTTTCTTGGCTTTCAGAGATAGATCATAACTCAGCGACGCCTGACCTTTAGAGAATTCTGTTCTAGCTTCATAATTTGGCTTAGCGTTTATGCTTATGCGTATCGGTAACTTTTGGGCCTACGTATTGAACATAATATGCCAAACAAGCGGAGATGAAAATGACATCTTGCAAGATTTGCTGCCTTATTCTTTATAAAATAATTTTCGTCGGCGTATTTCATTTAGACCAACTCTACGTAATTAGCTGGGAAAATACCCTCCTGGCCGTTGTTACGCCCCGTCCACCAGTCGTTTTGTGAATCTGACTTTTTTAATATTGAGATGACGTCGCCCTTGCGGAACTGCAAGTCTCCCGACTGCTCTCCCTTGAATGTGAAGAGAGCGACAGCTTTTGGCAATCCAAATGATGCATCTCTTGCGCTCCTTGAGCCTCCTGATGGTGAAGAGATGCCAAAATCAGGCTTTTCAGTCCGAGGTCTCAAAGGCGCACTTGAAGATTTGGAATAATTATTATGCCTTTGCGCACCGTCATCCAAATCTCTATCATACACATCGTCTTCCCAACGACTCGAAGATCTTTGGCCTCTTGCCCTCGAGTAATACCCGCTGACGTCATTTGGATCTTCTTCGTCGAAATCGTCATCATAATCATCACGGTAGGATCTCGAAGATTGAACGGAATCACCTCTTCTGCGGGTCGATCTTGTATTCGGCCGATTAGAATCCATGTCGGTTGAATCAAACGATGAGGGAATGTCGTCGTAAAAGCCGCTGTCAGAGTCAGGGTCCCTAGATCTGTCTCTGCCGTTGAAGGCGCGAGACTCGAGAACTCTGAAGAGAGGATCTGCTGCTGCTGGGGCTCTTACACGTCCACTGAGGATCATTTTTGCTTTACAATTATCGCCGTAAATCTTTCTGTTCGCTTCTCTTCTTTCGACGATCACGGAGCCTTCAACTGAGACACCCGCAAATATACCCTTGGTTTTGGAGTAAGAAAAAACTGCAGCCACACCGCCCAGCGAAGCAGATGCAGCAACTTCTGCATTGCGACCCAGAGGACCTGCTGCCATGGACATGTTACCCCCGAGCGTGATGGTACCAAACTCCGAAAAAGATTTGACTGCATCTTCTGTGTTTAAGATAAACACGAAATCCGTTAGCTCCACTCCAATTAGCCCTCCGGCTCCTGCACCTGCTAGAGCAACTGCAGAAGGTGCTGACCAGGAACCATCCCTCAGCCGTGCCACGATGACCCCAGATCCTGCTCTCCCGCTGAAAAGAAATCCTGCTTTCAGAACCGTTATAACGGCCAGACCTTTGGCTCGTCTCAGGATTTCCGGTGGGATCATCGTGTCAGCGCCTAGAATTTGATTGGGCTTGACGAAGCTTGCCAGTACTTTTGCTGCTTTTCTTTACCAAAACAAAATATTTCTAAGTTAGTGTCTGACTAAACTTGCCAACCCCTAGTGAGTGATAGTGAATTGCATACAATAAACCACCCATCTAACAGGAAAATAAAAAAAAAGAGGTTATTTCACCAACCAGACACATACTTGCTTTCTGATTTAAGCGAACGTGGAATTGGATTGTTGATGCCCATGTCTTCTTGTCAAAGTTTTATTGTTCTTGGCTTTTGATTTTTGACTTTTGGTTGATGATAGTGGCAGTGACAAATACTGCTCTATTCCCCTTTAATTTAAGCGGGCTTTTTTAATTATCGATTTTCATTAACGTCTCCCGCAATTATATACCTCTATATAGAAAAATTTAAACTTCGGACAATTTTCACTATAATCGCAAGGTAGCGATATAAACTATGTATGACAGACTTTAAAGCATCCGACGCATCGAGGCTTAAACCTGATAATTTAGTTACGAGAAGAAAATTGTTCTAGTGGAAAGGAATTGTCCGCGTTTCGTGACTGGATTCGTTTTTCAGATTTGCAGTTTTTGAATTTCACCTGCATCGCGTTCGCGCTGATAGTTCCGGTATAGAACGTGTAGCTGATGGACATAAGACGCCGAGGCTACGCTCACGCATATAAAACGAATGTATCGAAGCTTATAGTTTGCAGTAGGTAAAGAGGATCCGAAACAATTAAGAGATCGTTCACGTGACTTGACGATATAAAAACCATAGATAAACTGGTGTCACTGGAAATAACAAACGTAGTATGACGCGTTAAATTTCAATCATCATGATGGCGTGTTACTCACTCAATGGAATAATTAGTTCTCAGATCTTCTTGGCTCGTCTTGTAATACTATTTTATCTCTGTTGTTTGTGTTGTTAGCATGATTTTCACGTAGGATGTGATGACTTTAGATCCGTTAAAGTACCCGGTGTTTTAAACCCATGAATCTTTTAGCAACCCGTTTTCAAATTATTGTGTACCCGAAACATATCCGATTCTGTATGACCTAATTAACGGGTTGACCCGTATGTAACGCGTGAGCTGGTTAAAATAAACGCGACATTTAAAATTAAGAACAGCTGTAACTCCAGTTCAATATTTCCGAGAAACCTACCAAAACGCGTTTACAACCTGCAAGCTGTCCAATTGATGTCTCAAAATGCCGTTAGATCCAGAGCAGCTTGTGATTGATACTCCAGATTCGGAAACTCGCTCACTGCCATGGCCCAAAAGTTTTATTGGAGAGTGTGAACGAAACCCTGGCTCTGTCTGGACAATTGGCCTTTTAACGGTCAATCAGTTGTCCCTCCGGCTTGTCGAAAATCCAGTCTGGAACTGGATTAATGCTACACAGCCGGAAACGGCCTTGATTAACTCCCGAGAAACAGTGAACGAGAAAGTGGAACTGTACACATCTTGGTTTGATGACGCGCTCATCGCGGCTATGGAGCATACAGATTTCATTAACCTAGAGCTCGATATTTGGTCCAATAGAAACGGCCGTTCTTATCTTGGTATAGCTGCATCATTTGTTCCCAACCTTTTGAACGAAAAGCTTTTGAAAGAGCAAGGGCAACAAGCCCTACTTAATAGCTTTCAAATGCCTTCCAATAGCCATCTTTTGGAATGTGTCGAAATCACAGATTCTTCCCACAAAGATAAACATTTACTGAAGAACGTGGCGAAGGTGCTTAAAAAGTATAAAATCACCGACAAAGTGAGCTCCATTACTTCTGGAAACGCCGCACGGAACACGTCAGCAAACTCGTATCCTCTCCATGACCTTTTGAAACCTGTGAAGCCAAAAGCCTTCTTGAAGACCAATGACTTTCACCACATTCATTGCGCTAGCCACACAATCAACACTCTGTTCCAAGACATCGTGACAGAGTTACAAAATGATGAAACTTTTAATTCGGGTTTGGAGCATATACGTTCGCTCGCAGCAACGATCGAGCATACTCCAACCTTGAGATCTTCGCTGGCAGATGCTGGCTTGTCGTTGATCCCTCTAGAAACAGAGAAGCATTCATTTTTGGTCTGGAATCAAATTGCGGTGTTTGTTGAGAATTATGACAAATATGTGCTCTGGTGCCGTACCTTGCAGGCATCCGCAGCACACCAACGTTTCCACAAAAATCTTAAAACCTTAATAGACCTTCCCGATGCAACAAAGCATCTGTTAGCGTATTTTGTCAGTTGTTGCTCGATCTTTCAACATCTCGAAGATACCCTGCAAAACGATAGCTTGAGTAACCTTCCGAATGCGGTGACATTCTACTACACGATTAAGGGATACTTTGAGCTTTGCAAGGTTGCCGAAGTTGAGACGATCGAGACAGCAGCAGAAGGTTACTTCGACTATACATTCATCAATGGAGCACAGGGCGTGCCTGAGAATACCAAAGCTATCGTACTCAAAGCTGTACTTTCTGGAAAGCCAAAGTTTGAGGAATACTTCGAAGATTTTTCCCGGAATGACATTTACTTTGTTGGCGCCTTCTTGGACCCAAGCTTAAAATTTGACTGTTTCAATGAGCTTATAGGTGGGAAAGAAGGAGAGTACCATGCTCTGAGAGTGGAGACGTACATCAAGCATTACCTTGCTCAATGTCGATTCAAGAGCTCTAAACCTGGACCTTGTATTAATACTGCAACCACGCGAATGAAGAATTTCCAAGTAAACAAACTTCTTAGGCCCAATAGGCGTCAGAAACAATCTACCAGGACGTATGTGTTGGAGGGAATCAAGGCGTTTGAAGAGTGGGAAAGCTATAAGGCCGAAAGTCAGCTCTCGTCAGATTCCACAACAGATGCTGTGCGATGGTGGTATTCTAGACGCGCAATCTACCCTAATTTGTTTCCTTTGGCCTTATCGATGCTGTACACGAAGTTCAGCACTTGCGGGATTGAGAGAACTTTCTCCACCTGTGAAAAGCTCGTTCGAAAAAAGAAGAGTCACTCGGGCAGTGCACATATCAAGCACCTCATGGTTCTGAGAGATCGCTTTACCGCATTTGGTGTTTTCAATAAGAAACAAGCAATGGCTTGTTTGAATAGGGCAGATAAGTCATTTGTGGAACTTTCTAAATCGGACGAATTCTCGTTGGAAGAAGACGACACGACGGCTGTGCTTCAGTTCGAGCACTATTAAAAGCATTTTGATGTAAGTCTTGTTACGAAAACAAAAATTCTGGGGATTATTCCACCATCGACAGAAGTGACAAAATTCTGCTTGGAAAGAGGTGATATGACGGCAAATGGGACCATTTGTAGGCGTACATTAGAAATCGGTAATACTATCTGGCTCTCGTAGGCCATTGGGCAGAGAAGCCGGAAAGGTTCTAGATCGGCTTCACAATTTGTTAGATACAAGAGGATAATCTGACAATTCTATTCTTCGATTCGAATGTAGGATGTGATGCTGCATTCCTCTCATCTCATTATCTGATGCAATCCCTTCTTGATCCATCTTTCAGCCTACGGAATCCACCCGAGGACCCAAAACAACCTTTCATGACAACACATAAACACTCATATCAAGTAGCCATGGTTCTTTTGGGATACGGATCAGCATATTAGACGTCCGCAAGCCAGCTATACTACCTTCAGCATTTTAATGCGGATTATGGGTCCTCAAAATCTCGTTCAAACAAATAACCATAATTTATCGACAATGTCAAGTGGCGACGAAGGTGTGGTCAATATAGTCTTAAGCTTACTTCGGCGGAGAGCATCAAGGATAGCCCTGCTATATCAATTAGCAGGTAATTTGTGTCGTTTCAAATTTGAGCCAGGTTTCAGCAACAGTTCATTAAACACAACGAGCATCCAGGCGGTGAAATAGCAGCTGTCCCTAATTCACCAGCATACCCTCTTTTATGACAGAGATACGCCTGACCAGTACCATCTTCCTTTCACTCACTGGAGGTGTCACACTTCAACGAAGACCGGAGTAAGGTAGTGCTTGTCGGTGGCACAGACCACAACTAGCAAAGTCAATTACAGTCCACGAATCCGAAACTATCTGAATGAGCACCCCCAAATGGTCCTGTCACTGAAGAAAGACAACGTTGTGTCTATTTCGCTAGGAAGCAATCGTATAAGATGCTGCTTGAAAAGATATTGACCTAAATAACATTTATTCAAGAAACGCTGAGTATCAATGGCTTACCCACACAGGCGGTAAGGCACCTTTCTCCCATGTCAAGTCAAGTTGTTGACCACATCTTTGACACCGGTTTCTACTGGTTTAAAAAGGCTGAATCCCTAAATAAACATCTAATAGAAAAGGTGATTGACCTTGGGACCACTACCCCAAACCATAAAGCCATTCCCTTTAATGAAGGGTCATCGCAGGCCAACATCATACGTGGAGTTTGGAGTCGCCCAATTGGTAAAGCGGTCTCTTTTTTGGGATTGAGTGCAATAGCCATATTGATGTGGCAATATGCCGATGCCATTGTTCCCCGGCCTGCACAACATCTTCGACAAGACGATAAAAGATGCGTATTAGTTTTCGGCCACATGCGGGATCCCATCACACGTCAGATTGTTATGGACTTGTATCGGCGCGGGTTTGTAATTTTCGTCTGCTCAGAACAAGGCGCCACTAAAAATGACGATCAAGGCCTGTTCCACGTCACACCACATGATCTTCGTAAGGTCATTGACTATCTGCGTGAGACTTCGACCGTTTTATCCTCAATTTTGGTGGTCCCTAATTCTGCTTACAATCCATCGGGGGCTTTCACGACCCTATCTTCAAACGTCGTTCAATCGGAGCTTGAACAGAATGTGTTCGTCCATATGAGAGGTCTAGCAAAGTTTTTGCCTCAATTGAGTCGCTGTCCGCAATTGCTGCTGTTGACACCATCATTGCCTTTGAATTACCACATTCCGCTTCATTCTCCAGAAGTTTTTATAGCTGGGTTGATGGATTCGTTTTACAAGGCACTCACTTTCGAGTACCCGAAATCAAGCATATACTTATGCCATCTAGGCGTACTCAAAATCGCAGGTAGCTCAAGTAACTACAAACATCTGCCCGCGAGTGGGTCCAATATTGCAAACTCATTACTTGGCCCGCTATACGATCTCATAGTTTCACAATCTAGCCCGTGGTTCCGATTTTGGGAAATGGTCTGCGGCAACCAACGGTTTTATGGAAAATGGAGTAGATTAGGCTTCTATTTCGGTGGTTGGATTCCTTTCCCGCTTTTGAAGTACTTTTAACAAGTACTCCCCGCATCAAGTGGAGGTACAAACGACACGGGCAATCATCGTTAGTGCATGAGTATTAATGACATGCCCGCCGAAGGCCGAAAGTTATCGATACGTTTTGGTTGTTTTCCGCATCAAGTATTTCCCGAAATGCTAACTAACTCTGTCCACAAGCTGGGCAGCTATTAAGCAAAAATTTAACTGTAAATACTAATAATTTTGTCATCGGGCATTGGTGCATCAAGGCTTGCATCTGCCGGTGAAACGGGGATACAGAGAGCAGTCTCTGACGGTGTATCTATCACAGAGCCATGCTAAGATACGTTCAGTACCAATACCGTAACCGCCATGAGGACATGAACCATACTTTCTTTGGTCGACAAACCAGTAGTAAGGGTCTGCGCTGATTCCCTCACGAGCGAAACCTGCCATTAGCTCTTCAGTGGATTCAATTCTCATCGAACCACCAGTAATTTCACCAACGTTTGGCATCAGGACGTCGACCGACTCTGTGACACGCTCGTCATCAGGACAACGTTTCATGTAAAAGGATTTTATCTCAACAGGGAACTTTGTCAAGAAAATTGGAAGGCCGATGGTGTCGGTCATTTTTCTTTCCGCAGCTTCTGCAATGTCATCTCCGAATTTGAACGTCTCACCCTCCTCGTTCTTGATATCGTGTTCATTTAACCAAGTGATGGCATCTTTATATTCCAATCTCATGAATGGCATTGTGGGTGCTTCAAATGAAGGGTTCAACTGCTTCACAAGTGGTCCAGCAACAGGATCTTCCAAAACGTATTTGATGGTCTTGGTAATGAGTCTTTCGAGATGACCTAACAAGTCGTCAAAGTTCAAGAAACAAAGCTCGGCCTCAATGTGAGTGTATTCTGACAAATGTCTTCTGGTATGAGATTTCTCAGCCCTGAAAGATTCTTGAATGCAGTAAACATCACCAAGGCTGGCCAAACAAGTCTCCAAGTATAGTTGAGAAGATTGTGTTAGGAACGCTTCTTCACCGTAGTAGCCAAGCTTGAAAAGAGTAGAGCCACCTTCCACTTGAGTTTGAACCATGCAAGGTGGTGTGACTTCAAGAATGGCTTCTTCATCATAGAACCGACGTATGGAACGGAGAAATGCAGCCCGTACCTTCATAACGCCAGACAGGGTTTCGCCTCGAAGAGCAAGATGACGTTGGTCCAAGAGTAAAGATGGATCGGCTCCCTCGGCAATTTTGTTGGTGAAGGCATCTTCACCCGATGGTGCCAAGGCGACGATCTCGTAGAAATCGACGAGTAGTTCGACGCCGCCAGGGGCAACTTTCCCCTCGGGGAGCTTACTGATCGTACCATACAGTGTAACAGTCGATTCTAAAGTCAAGGTAGAAGTCTGGTGGGCAAGGGCCAAATCACCAGTGAGGACGGCTTGTAGGTAACCGCTACCATCTCTCAACACAACAAAAACGTGGTTTTTGCCCGAACGCAGCCTGTGGATCCAACCAGAAACTTTTACTCTTTCACCGGCGGCCTCGTAGGTCTTTGCGACTTTGTATTTTCTCGCTTCTGGTAGGGAAGTATCTTGCTCTATGCGGATGTTCAAGGCTTCAAGTTTCCTTGCAGCCTCTTTCTCCTCCTGTTCCTGCTTTCTTCTCTCTTGCTCAATCTGCTTAGCCTGCTTTTTCACTAGACCCTCGCTACCTTTGCGGGCTTTCTTTAGCGCGCTTGCCGAGATTTCCACAAATCCGTCGCCATTTTCAGGGTCCCGCTTGAATACCAAAAGCTTTGGTTCTTCGCTTGATTCACGGGCCGTGAACAATGCATATGCAGCGCTTTTAAATGGTTGTTGTTCAGAACCAGAGACACTCACGTCATCAACACCAACAGATTCGTCGATGTAAAAAGGCATTATAAAATGTATGTACAACCTTTCAGCAACTCAAAGTTTAATGCTGTTTCTAAGACTCACCGTTGATAAGCCAAACTGAATGAACCTTATAAAAGAGAATTGAATCAACTGGGTTTTACCTATAATGAAATTCGCTCTACGGCAGTTAATTTCAAATTTATCTCCAGTTATCTGGCGCTTTCTAAAGTATCGAGGTTAAATATCAAGTCAGTCATTTTCATGAGCATACTGATAATATAAAAATTTTCAAGTATAACGAATTTCAGATAAATTGTCATCTCTTTCTCGATGCATAGAACAGTGTAAACCAGATTTGCCAAAAATCAAAGCAACAACATGTCTCTGGAAGATAAGTTCTCCAAGATGTTTATCAATGCTCAGCCAGATGCCTTGGCTGTCAAATCGCTTGTCTTCAAGCCAAAAACCGCAAAGTCTGCAACCCCGGTACCTGTCGTTGTAGTCGCTCTACAGAGCACATCTACTGCATCTGCACTGATTGCGAGTGCTAGCGGTACCAAAGAGCCCCGTTTAGCCCGTGATGATCTCTTCGCTTCTCATTTCCAGTGCGCGTCCGGTAAAGATTTCCACTTGGGCCATTTGTTGAATGCTTCCTCTGAATTCAAGCTGCTAGTCGATAGCGCTTTGACTGAAGTAGAGAGTTCCCAGACTCTTCAATTGACCGAAGACAAATTCATCGTCAAATCAGAGCTCTTTGGATTTTTGGAGCAATTCGCTCCTCAGACCATCGACTTCTCCCAGGAAGCGCCAAAGAAGGATGACTCCAAGAAGCCAACAGGCAAAGCCGTTGCCACTGGCCAAGGCAAGTCCGCCGCTCTAGAGGATGCTAAGTTAATTGGTATCACTGTCGACAAGAAGATGGACTTCTCTGGCTGGTACCAACAAGTTCTCACAAAAGGTGAGATGCTAGACTACTACGACGTTTCGGGCTGTTACATTTTGAGACCACCTTCTTACGCTATCTGGGAGGTTATACAAAAATGGTTTGACGAAAAAATTAAGGCTATCGGTGTTGAGAATGCTTACTTTCCTATGTTTGTGTCAGCGCGTGTTTTGGAGAAGGAGAAAGATCATGTCGAAGGTTTCGCTCCTGAGGTCGCCTGGGTGACAAGAGCGGGCTCTTCCGAGCTGGAAGAACCCATTGCTATCAGGCCAACTTCTGAAACAGTGATGTACCCATACTACGCTAAATGGATCCAGTCTTACAGAGACTTGCCCATCAAGCTTAACCAGTGGAACTCTGTCGTTAGATGGGAGTTCAAACATCCACAACCTTTCTTGAGAACTAGAGAATTTCTGTGGCAGGAAGGCCACACGGCCCACTTGACTAAAGAGGACGCTGAAGAAGAGGTCTTGCAAATTTTGGATTTCTACGCCGGTGTTTATGAAGAATTGCTAGCTGTTCCTGTCATCAAAGGTAGAAAAACCGAGAAAGAAAAGTTTGCGGGTGGTGACTTCACCACTACTTGCGAAGGTTACATTCCTCAGACAGGCCGTGGTATCCAAGGTGCCACTTCTCATCACTTGGGTCAAAACTTCTCGAAAATGTTCAACATCAGTGTTGAAAATCCTTTGGGCCCAGAACACCCAAAGGTGTACGCCTTTCAAAACTCTTGGGGTTTAAGTACTCGTGTGATTGGTGTCATGGTCATGATTCACTCGGATAACAAGGGTTTGGTGCTACCTCCAAGGGTTGCTCAGAAACAGTGTGTTGTACTACCTGTTGGTATCAATGCAAAGACTTCTGACGAAGAAAGAGCCGCTATTCACCAGAAGGCCAAAGACATTGAGCAGCAGCTCCGCTCTGCCAACGTAAGAGTTTTCGGAGACTACAATGATAATTACACCCCTGGTTGGAAATTTGCGCAGTATGAGTTGAAGGGTATCCCCCTACGTTTAGAATTTGGTCCAAAAGATATGATCAACGAACAGATTTCGGTTGTTCGCAGAAACGACAACAGGAAATACACTGTCAAACTAGATGACCTGACGACTCGCATCCCTCAAATCTTGGAAGAAATGCAAAATGACCTATACACTAGAGCAAAGGAACTTTTCGACTCTCACAGAGTGATTGTTGACGAGTGGAAGGATTTCGTTCCTGCCTTGAACAAGAAAAACATCATTTTGGCTCCATGGTGTGGTGTCATGGAATGTGAAGAAGACATTAAAGACTCTTCTGCCAAGAAAGACGACGGGGAAGAGTTCGAGGCTGACGAAAAAGCTCCAAGCATGGGTGCTAAGTCGCTATGTATTCCATTCAAGCAGCCTGAGCTAAAGAAGGGTCAGAACTGTGTTAGATGTCAGAGGAAAGCATTGTACTATACCATGTTCGGTCGTTCGTACTAAGTCCTTTTCAGTAGCGGCATTTTCTATAGAGGGCTAGTATAATAATAACTTGCATACCACTAGAACTCATGTAAAATAGGATGAAACGATCAACCATATTGTTGCCAGAAAGGTGAAGATTTCAAATCCGCAAGCTTTATTGAATCCACTTCCAGGGTACCAGCATTGTCTACTAGAAAGTGTAGCTCATCTAACTGGAGTATCTCGTCCATGTATTTCAAGGCTTGATCATAACAAACTCCTACATGGGATACGCCATGGGCGTCGTCACTGAGAACAAACCTCGTTCCTGGTATATTTTTGGCCAAGAGTGCAAACTCCCGGCCAGGATATGGATCTTCCAGCTTCTTCCGTAGACCAGACGTGTTGATTTCCATCAGGCCACCATATGAGGCCACTGTCCTGATATTTCTTTCCGCGAGCAACCTGATGTCATCCCATTTCTTTGTGAACGATACGGACGCGGCCGATACTGCGTTCGGGGCGGATTTGCTCACCAGCTGGCCGTTCTCAGAGTCGAAAAAAATATCTTTTGAACAAAACAACCTAAAAAGATCGAAATGCCCTAAAACTAGTGGCTTAAGCTCGCAGATGAGTTTATATTGTTGCTCGAAATAATCTCGAGCTAGCAATCTCAAATTATTATGCGAATAAGCCAATGCACGATTCCATTCTCCTTGGTCGAAGTCAATTGGAATTCCATTGATGTGGTGTTGCGATCCCACGCAAAACTGCAGGACGTTTGCATTCTTTTCCATCAATCCTTTCGCATATGCAATGTGATTGGTATCACAGCCTTCAACTTCTACCCCAATAATGATCTTGGTTGGCAAGTTTCGAGCTTTGACTTCTGATGCATGCTCAAGAAATTTGTCGAATTTTCCTTGTAGGGTCTTCAAGTCATCTTCCGCAGAATCCGATGTTTCTTCCGGATACAAATACTTGGCGTCTATCCGGGGCATGTGCTCGGTTAAGCAAAACAGCTCCATCTTCATCTCATTAGCCCTGGCTACCACATCTTCCAAGCAATCAACACCGTGAGCCACGTAATCTAATGAGTGGGAGTGATGTGAATACATTGGTGGTATGTTGGAGTTTGATAATAATAACTATTTCCGTATATCCATCAACCGCTACCGATCTATCTTAAGTTAGAAGCCTTAATTGTGTTTTTTCCACCCATAACCTGTATTGTTTCCATACGTCAAATAAC